>NW_028190632.1:600000-906640 GCF_048542155.1 Nylanderia fulva | reverse complement strand
ACTTTAGCTTAAATACCTCATCTAATCCTTAGACTAGTAAGATCTCGTTTAGCTCAACATACTAGGACCCTGCTCGGAAACACGAAGGCCCCAGGTTCAAATCCAGAGGAAATCAGAAAAAATTAAAAAAAAAAAAATTCTCATCCCCACCTTTCGGGGCCAGTCGCCATTTTTTTTTCCCCAACACCCTCTCCCCCTACACCCACACTCGGAAAAACCAGACGCCGGTGGTGGGGGAAAGATAAGATAAGACTCGGCGCCAGACGGGTCGGTGGTGGGGGTTTGTTATGACGGGCCATAGTGCCCACTATACTACTTAAGTACAATATAAGAGGTATAAATTTTAAGTATCCGCTTGTATATACGTTTACTGATAATATGCCTCTCGTCGAGAATATCATCATTATATGTTATTCAAGTTGTTTAGAAACGCAATATTTCAATTTGCCAGGAATAAAGCATTTAATTGATATGATACGGGGCAAATATAATATTGTGTTCGACATCGAGATAAAACAGACTTTGCCTTTTGCGATTACCTATACTCACGTACTATATTCCTTTCCAAGCATAGCCTTGGCATGTACTTATGCAGCAACCAAAATATTATGTTCTTTAGATTTTTGTATATTTATGAACTCCTTAACACCTAGCGTATCGAAAAGAATGATTTTGTGCGACGTGATTCTTTCAGTTCTCCTTAAATTAGAGGCACCGTGGTTCCCTTTAACATGTCTTGTGGCGATGAAAATAGATTCAATTCAATTATACAATAAAATGCATGTTTTAATGACTATTGAAACTCGATTACCACAAATTTCTAACGATGTCATTAATTTATATAATTCTGAAGCTTTTCCTGAAACTTTGAAATTGAAGTTATGCGAGAGATGGGACACAAAAATATAAGAAATCTAATCTGTTCCGAGGAAAAATATATACATACATACATAAATATGTATATGAGATGCACATAAATATATATGTATATGCTATATGTACGTATATGTATATTATGTATATATTTTTTCTTGGAGTGGATTAGATGTTTTTAAACAATTTTCTTTCTCAATTTGTGTTAATTAGAAATTGTTATATACAGGGTGTTCAGATTTACCGTATCACACGTTAATAGGAGATTCCTGAGGCGATTTGGAGACGATTTTTCCTCAACGAAAATATCCAGGCATCAATAATTTTCGAGTTATAAACGATTGAAAATAAAAGCTTTTTTGGAAACTAAGCTTTGCAAAAATAAATTATTAACAAAACATTTTTTAGTTAATTTCAGGGAAAGTTTACATTAATAGAATTTTAATTTAAGGTTTAGTTACAAAGATACATGATTTCAAAAATTGGGAACATTAAAAAAATGATGACCTTTCTCGACATTTTCGCTGAGGAAAAATGGTCTCCAAATCGCTTCAGGAATCTTCCATTAACGTGTGATACGGTAATTCTGGGACACCCTGTATATATATATATATATATATATATATATATATCAATTCCAAACTGTTTTCGAAAAGATAAGTATCTGTATTATTGTAATTTTAGGAAAATTTACAGACTTTTAATAATATTAACGTAATAATAAAATACACACCCACACATATATGTACTAAATGCATAAACATGTGTATACGAATATGTATAGTGTGTGTATCCTATTCACAAGTAACAACATGACGTAAAAAATTGTATACATATCCAAAGTTTTAGATATTAAAAATAATAATTAATAATTTATAACACCATATACTCTAAATTTTTAAAATTTAATTTTTTAATTTGAAAGTAAACTTAAATCTTTTTGAGTGTCTAAATTGCTGACTTTTAATTTTTAATATATTTATAATTTTCAGAAATAAATATTTTTATCGCCTCTCAATATAAATAATATAAGTATGCTGTCTTCTAAGCTGGGCAATAGAGCCAAGGAAACGAAACGAAAAATTAATTAAACGGAACTGTATCTCAATTTGAGATCCCAAAGTTCCACATATAAATTAATTTCGAAACTTACATATGGAGAAATAAGCGAGAAAAATATATAAATAGACAAACAAAGCGACATTTAGAAACACGTATTAAGAAACATAAAAATAACATCAAAAAAGACACGACATCACACTCAGTTGTTAGTTTGCATCGGACTTGCAACGATCATGAGTTCCGTTGGGATTCTCCTGTGATTCTGCATCAAGAAAAACAAACAAGAAAAAGAGAAATAGCAGAAATGTTCTATATAAAAAACCAAAGAAAGAGCATTAATTTACAAAAAGATACGGAGAATTTCAGTGGGATTTATGATCGCGTTCTTGAAGCTATTTAATATATTATATTGTCATATGTTACATATTTATTTATTATTTATTTATTTATTTGACTTTGTATTGACGTTTTAAAAATTGCGAAAAACACGTACAGTACTCTGGTTTTCTATTTTCTCAACGCGTTAGTGACTAAGTTTTCTGCTAACAGTCAACATCTATTTTTTCGTGCTCACTTCTGTCAGTTATACATTGTTCATCAAAACAATGGTTAATTTTGTCGGGGGTTTGCTGTAAATTTGATTTATTGTATTAATCTGATTACTTGAAAAGGGCTGCAATGACAGCCGAAACGTTGTAATTTAACTAATTTTTTAAATAAATTATTGCCAGTCTGGTCGACTTTAAAATTGGAGGAGAGATTTTCATTTGAGAATTTGTCATCATAACATTTTGCTTGTGGCCAACTAATTTTTGTGAAAAATGCCAAAGTAAATCTATTATATTTTCGAGAGATATAATAAATTTAATTGTGCTACTTTAGGATTTTCATAGATGATACTTAAACTTAAATGGCAATAGAGTCAAGAAAGTTATTTTAAAGTCTTTCCATTAGATACTTTAAAAATGTGTTCTTTTATATTATATTTTTCCAAAAATTGTACACATATATTTGGAAGTTTTAGATATTAAAAATAAATAATTAATCATTTATAACACATTATTGTGCTCTAAAATTTTTGAAATTTAGTTTTTTAATTTAAAATTAAACTTAAATTTTATTTGATATCTAAATTATTTTCTAAGTTGCTGATTTTTAATTTTTAATTTATTTATAATTTTATTTTAATATTCTAAAACTTTGAAATGCAACTACTAGAAAATATAAATTTTCAAATTAAAAGGAATACATACATATACGAGGTGTCCCAGAATTACCGTATCACACGTTAATGGGAGATTTCTGAGGTAATTTGGAGACGATTTTTCCTCAGCGAGAATGTCGAGAAAGGTCATCATTTTTTAATGGTTCCAATTTTTGAAATCATGTATTTTTGTAAGTAAGCCTTAAATTAAAATTCTATTAAAGTAAACTTTACCTGAAATTAACTAAAAAATGTTTTGTTAATAATTTATTTTTACAAGGTTTAACTTACAAAAAAGCTATTATTTCCAATTATTTATAATTCAAAATCTATTGGTGCCTGGACATTTTCGTTGAGGAAATATCGTCTCCAAATCGCCTCAGGAATCTTCCATTAACGTGTAATACGGTAATTCTGGGACACCCTGTATATATTTGTAAAAAAATTGAAAGGCTTTAAAATAATATTCATTTTGAAATATACATGTTAAAATAATACGACTAAACTTCTATTGTCATTTAAGGTGTATGAAGGGATAGCTATCTCTATAAAGAAGATAAGATAGAATGGAGGCTAAAAGGCTTTGTGGATGATAGATTTCGATCTTGTCATGAGGAATCAATTTTTTATACTTACTATTTTTTACTTACTAATCAATTTTTTATACTTACTTATTATTTTTTTTATTTTTGAAAAGGGGATTAAATTGTTTATATTTTTGCGTTATTCTTTAGACACATGATAATTGTACTTTTTTGTGACTCACGACTTTCTAATAACTTTTTATCTACCCTATATTATTTGTTATAAAATAATTTTTTGTTCTAAGTTATAAGAGTCAATCTGGCATTAAGTATGCCACAAAATATAAAACAAATGGTAATATACACAATTTACTTCTCAAAACCTTTTCTCGTCTCATATTATTAAATTAAAAATTAAATTCTTGAGTAATTTAAAATTAAATTTTTATATAATTTAATGATTTGAATATCAATATGTCTCATATGTATATATTTTACATTCACAAATGCAAAATACATTTTTACTATCTTGAATTCGTAATATAAACACAAGATTCGGTCGTACAATATAAGAAATGCAAACTGAAAACGTTCGTATTATATAAAGAAAGGAGGGATAAATATTTATAATGGCAAAAGAGTATAAAAATTAAAATAACGATAGTATTGTGTAAAAGCAGTTGGATATACTATATGCGGATTTACTAAATAGGAGAAGAATGTCTCGAAATGACATTTTTATTTCAGCCGATAATGTCATGTCATCAATGGTCACTTTTGAATACTTTATCATTGTTAGAGAAAGACTTCTCTCTTTTAATTGTGCGTGCGTTTGTGTTAAATAAGCTGAATATTATCGCTAAGAAAATATAATGCTATCGATTTTGATGGTGTATGTGGTACGAAGTGCCAAAAAGTTCGTGAATAATATCTCGCAAACGACATTGAAATATTTGTGCATCTTTGCAAAATCTTATACTTCTGAAGAAATAATTTAATGCACAAAGCAGAGTTACAATATTATTTGTAAGATGTGTGTATGATACAAACTTTAGATCTAAATAATATATAGTAATGTCTAACTTAAAATGTTTTTTTTATTTTGCGTGGCAGGCTCTAGAATAATAATGATAATAATAAAAATATTTGAAAAAGCTGTTCTGATGATGAAATCTATTATAAAAATTATGATCCTGCCAAAATTCAAGTATTTTCTTTATATAATGATAATTTTACTACAATTTCGTGAAATTTTGGATATATGTTTGTGTGTGTATGTAAGGGGGAGAGAGAAAAAGGTTTCTATTTATCTACGAGAAACTATTTTCTAATAATTTCGCATCTAATAATAATAATGATCAAAGAAGGAAATGTAATGATAATGTTGAGTGTCATCTATTTGAATGATGTTTTGTTACACATTTACGAAATTGTTTCTTTCTCCTAACAGCTGTTTGAAAGTAATTTCGGAAAATTGACATTATTAAAAAAAAGTTAGATGAGACAATAATATAAAAATCATACTGTCAGTTGGCTTCAATACCCTATAAAATTAAAGTGATATATAAAATATAAATTTTTTAAATTTGAAATACTACAATGTGGAAAGTATATACATAAATAATAAATGTAAACCATGATGATGGAAGATATTAGAATTAATGCGCGTGATTTTGATATAGATATACCTATATAATTTACAAAGTATATAAAAATGCAAAGATATGCGAATAAGCAATTTATTAAATCATTTTCTTAAAAAAAATTTTGGATGTTTTTTTTTTAATTTTTATAATAAAATTAAATTTTAATAATTATAGATTATCACAAATATCCAATACATTTAATATTATCAATATATAACGTAAATAAGAATAACTATTTTATTTAGTATTTTCTGATAGCATGTATATATATATATATATATATATATATATATATGTGTCTTTAATATATTTTTTTCCCCCAAAAAAACCCCCGAAAAAGTGATTTTTAAAAAAGGCTATTTTTTTTTTTTAAAATTTTTGCCTTTTTTGAAAAAATTTCCCCGGGGGATTTTAAAAACCCCCGGGAAAAAAAAAATTTTAAGCCCCCCCTTTAAATTTAATAAAAAAAAATTAATAATAACAACAATTTTTTTGAAACACTAAAAAAATAAAAATTATTTTTTAAAATTTAAACGATAAATTTTATCTATTTTAATTTTTTTTAAAAATTTAATGGTTTTTTTTTTTCAGTTAAAAATATTTTCCCCCTTTTTTTTTGTTTTTAAAATTTCAAGGATTATTTCCAATTTATTAAAAATATATTTAAAAACAATAATTTTGGTTTGTTGCGTTTTCGGCTTTTTTTAAAAAAAAACTTGTTTTTTTTGTTTTAAAAAAAAATTTTTTTTAAGCGTGTATTCCCAAAAACCAAAATGCGGGAAAAAAAAAAACCCCTTTTTTTTTAAAAAAATTTTTTTAAAACTCTTAGGGGCCCGGGGGTTCCAAAATCTTGAAAATTTTTTTCCCAAAAGTAGCATTCTTGGTTTTTTTTTTTTTAAATTTTTTTGAAAGGACAAAAATTGCATTTTTCCGGGGAAAATTTTAATTTTTTAAATTGGGGGAAAAACGGCCTTTTAAGGGGGTCCAAAAAACCCCCGGGCAAAATTCCCAAGGGGGCGATAATGAAAAATTTTTTTTTAAAAATAATTTCGAAAAAAACCTTTGACAAGTGCAATTTTTAAAAATTTTTAATCGACACAAAACCTATAAGGGTCCCCTTTTTTAATTTAAATTTTAAAAAAAAATTTTTATACCCCAGGTTTTTAAAATCATAAAAATTTTATGGTTGTTATTTAAACAAGGGTTTTTTCCCTTTTTTTTCTACCCCTAATATCTCTTTTAAATGCTTTTTAATAAAAAAAAAAAATTGCGGGTTTTAAAAGGGAAAAAAAAATGCCCCCCAGTTTAAAAAACCCTTTCACATCTAAAGTTTTTTAAAAACACTATCACATGATGTTTAAAATTTTTAACATTGAATATCGCTTTGGGGAAATTTTTTTAAAAGCAAAAAAACATTGGGGGAAAAAATTTTGTACAGTTATCAGCAAAGAATAGATCGCCTTGGAATTTTTTTTAAAACAAACCCGCACACAAGATCGCCTTTTGGAATTATTTTTTTAAAAAAAACCCGCACCAAAAGATCCCTCTGGGAAATTTTTTTTTAAAAAAAACCAAACAAAAAAAAAGTCCCTCTGGAAATTTTTTTTTTAAAAAACCCCACACGAATAGTCGCCTCTGGAATTACAGTTTTTAAAAAAAAAAGCACCGAATAGATCGCCTCGGAAATTTAAATTTTAAAAAAAACCACAAAAAAATAATCGCCCCTGGGAAATTTTTTTTTAAAACACACACAAAGACCGCCTCTGGGATAACTCTATAAAAACTATAAAAAATAATTATAATTATCATAAAAAAAAAAACAAAAAATTGCATTTACTTTTAGATAAAAAAAAAATTTAAAATTTCTTTTAATTTAAAAAAAAAAATTTAAAAAAAAAAATTAAAAAAAAAAATTTTAAAAAATTGGGGGTTTTTTTCTCATTTGAATGTTCTTATAAAAAATTTCACCCCATACATACAACATACAAAATAAAATATAAATATTTTTAAAATATAAAGTTTTATTTTTTTTTTATAAGGGTAAAAAAATTTTAATCTTTTCACTAAAAAATTTTTAAAATTTAAAAATTTAAGACAAAAAAATTTTTATAAAAGTTTTTTTGGTTTCAAGGGGGACTGAGAGGGTCATTATTTGCCTTGAATAGCCATTTTAAGGGGAGGGGGTCACCTTTTAAATTTTTTAAAAAAGGGAAAAAACCCCAATTTTTTTTTGCATACTTTTTTTAAAAAGACTTTTAAAATTTTCCCCCAAAAAAACAATAAAATTTTTTTTATTAATATTTTTCGAGTTTTTAAAAGGGTAAATTTGGTATTTTTTACATAAAAAACCCCCAAAATTTGGGAAAAATTTTTTTTTTTGATTTTTCCTTAAAACTTTTTTGAAAGAAAATAGACGAATCAATTTTGGGGGAAAAAAAACACATAGTTGTTTAAAAAAAAAATTTTTTAAAACCCTTTTGCAATTTTCATTTTTTTTAAAAGGGAAAAATTGTTTTTTTTTTCACCCAAATATATATAAAAAAAGACACAAAAAAAAAAGACAAAACGACAAAAGAAGTTGCGCGGGCTAAAAAAATCCTTTTGCATGCTTGCAATCATAGTGTACTCGCTCCTGTACTTTTGTTATCTAGATTTTTGCTAAGTAAAAAAGATAAGTCGCAGACTACAAAGCTGTAAAATAATATCAATATTTGCAATTAATAAAAATTAATCATTTCAAATTTAAAACATAAGGAATCATGAAATTATTGTGAAATAAGATTAAAAGAGATATAAACGTATGAAATAAATGAAATAAGTAATGAAAGTTATTGAGAAATTTTTTCTGGAAATAACATTTGTAAAAATAAAATAACTACAAATACAAACAAGAAAATAAAATAAAATATAAATTTAAAAAATTGAAATTTATAATTCTTTTATATAAATAGAATGACTCATAAAATAATCTCTACAGAAATAATTGTAAAATTTAATGTAAATTATAAAGGTCCGAAATAAACATACTCTAGAAATAAAAATAAAATAATATATACATATATGTACATAAATATATATTTTTTTATTATTAAATTTAGAAAATTAAAAGTTAGTCATAATTTATTACAGAATTACATGATTCCATATATTCAATAAATATATTCTTTTTTCTAACCTTTCTGACACTGGATCAACTGTATAAATAGTACCAATAATATCCTCATCTTTCGTTGTTATTTTAACCTCTTTTCCAACATAATTATTGAATAAAATTGGATCATTCTTGTATACTTTATGCAAAAAATCCAAATTATCTTCTTGCGAGCTCATATTAAAAATTGAAACTGTAGGAATTTTAGGTTAGGAATGTATTTACGTCACTGACAAATGACAAGAACTGCAAAAGCATCTCTGTGAGACGAAGAAACCTCTCGAATGTATATTTATAAAAATAGTGGTAAAAGAATAAAGTTTTTCGAAAAATCCTAATTGTTTCACCGAGTATGTTATAGCGGAATTATAATATAAAACTTATTTGAATATGATATAAAACTACAAGAAAAGCCTGATAAATTATATAACCTCCAAACAAAAATGGTGATATACGGTGTTTATATCGTGTCAAAATCTGGTGGTTTGATTTTTAATCACGATCATAATGTCCCGAAAATTGAAGTCGAAAAGTCTTTTAACTTTCCACTCGACATTAAATTAAATTACGAAAATAAAAAGGTGGTGGTAGTTTTTGGGCAACGAAATGGGATAAATGGTAAAGATATTTCTATTATCATAATAAATATTTATAATTATACAGAGTGAAAACTTAGTTACTGAACTCAGTTCTTGAAATAATTAAAATTTATATAAATATATATATATATATATGTTCACAAAACTCGAGATTAAGTTTTTTAATAATTTTGAAGTACATCTGTCAATTAGAGTTAATATGTTAGAATAATCTTGTTTTCTAATATAAAAACAAATATATATTTTGACACTATAGTTAAAAACAAATTGATAATTATTAAAGAAATATAAAAAAAAGATTATTTAGAAAAGCAGCAATGTGCTAAATTTGTAATTTAGAATCAAATTAAAATTAAAATTTTGCAAAAATTATATGTATATGAAACTTGTAGACACTTTCTTATATATATATAATTTTTTTGCATTATTTCCATGTAGAAGACATAAGCAATATTTTTTTTATTCTACATATACATGTATAATTTAATAAAACACTAAAAGAAAAATAATATTTTCAGTGGGTCATGTACTGACTGCTGTGAATGGAATTGCAGTCACAGGACGTGAACTTGAAGATGGGCGAGATGCACTGGAAATGTTAGAACAGCCAGAAAATTTTCCTATAACATTGAAATTTAGTCGGGCAAAAATGACAACAAATGAGAAAATATTTCTAGCATCAATGTTTTATCCACTCTTTGCTATAGCAAGTCAACTTAGCCCGGAACCACGAAGTTCTGGAATTGAAGTTCTCGAGGCAGACACATTTCGTTTATATTGCTTCCAGACATTAACAGGCATTAAATTTATGATAGTAGCAGAACCATCACAACCAGGTATGGAAATTTTGTTGAAAAGAGTATATGATTTATATGCAGATTATGCATTAAAGAATCCATTTTATGCACTGGAAATGCCTATTCGATGTGAACTGTTTGAAACAAATTTACAAACATTATTAGAAACAGTCGAAAAATCTGGTATAAGCAATGTTTAATGCATTTATTATAAAAGAATTATTAATTAAAAATGTAAGATTACTAAATAAGAATATATTTTATATAATATTATATATATGTATATAGAGCAGAATTATTTATTAATTTTTATTATATCTATTATATTATATATCAAGTTAATTTTTATCACATAATTAAAGCTTTAATTATTTGATAAAAAACTGATTTTTCCCTATATAATCAAACTCCTCTATTATTTAACTGTTTCATATTTCTGATATGAACATAAAAAAATATTAGGAAAGCATTAGTGTTTAAGAATCTCATAGATTATGGCACTATATTCCACTGTCGTTTTAAATCAGGTTCTGTAATCTGTAAATACAGAGAAAATGTATATTAAACATACTATATAAAAACAAAATTAGAAAATTGAATTTGAACTTTTTTAACATTAAGATACCTTCATTGTTAAATTATCTATGCACGCATTACGTATACGTGCAGCAGTGGCAGGAGCATCAAGTCTAAAATAGCCATGAATATTCATATCTTTACGTGCAGCCGCAATTGCTTCTTTGATAGCGAAGAATGCGGATGATGCCAGAAATAGCGGTGGTTCGCCAACCGCCTATAGAAATATTTTTAAAATATTTATAAAGTCTCCTAATTTTCTATATTATTATTCTATTTTTTCTCTTTTAATTTAAAATGCATTCTGAAAAAACTATTTAAAAAATCCTACCTTAGAAGAGTATACCGCTCTTGGATTAGAAGCTCCTTTTAACAGCGAAACATTAAATTCTTGAGGTATGTTGGTGAAACCCGGCAATTTGTACGCGCCAGGTCCTCTACTGAATAAAGTTGCCGTTGGTGAATAAATCATTTCCTCTAATGTGAATAAACCATATCCTTGAATAAAGCCTCCTTCGACTTGTCCTATGTCAATGGCTGGATTTAAACTCTCTCCCAAATCCATGACAATATCTGTTCGTAAAATCTGTAAAAGATTAAAAAATATTATTCATATTTATTTTAGAAAGTTTTTAATATATATAGCATATTAACAATAATTAATCATTTTCTGTAATTTGGAAATTCTATGAAATTAATTATAATAAAAAAATCACTATTGAAACATGCGTTATTAAAGTCACAATCTGATTTGAATTTTAGAACTTTGTCAATGTAATGAGATTAAATATTCTAACCATGCAAAAATGTTTATAAAAAAAAATTAGTCTTTTATATCACATATATAAAACAAACACAAAAAGTCGCGTACCTCATGATCACCAGTGAGACAATCAATTTCAACTTCCGTACAGGCGACTCCATACGTAAAGTAATTAAAAGGATTTCCCGTATTAGTATCGAAAGAATATCCGATATCAGGTGTTCGATAAAAACCAGCAGCAGACAGGCTTATCCTTTGACGATATGCTTCTTTGATCCAATCTTCCCATGTACTTTCTAGATTGCTATTTATTATCGGTTCTAATCGTTCCATAATTTCTTTGCAAGCATTCTGCAAATTAATTTTATTACTATCTAAATCTTTAATTGCATGCAATATTATTTATTGTTATTACCATAACAGCCATGCCATTTAGATCGGATCCGGCACTTGCAGCGGTAGCAGATGTATTGGGAACTTTGTCAGTAGCCGTTTCAACAATATGTATTTTGTCTGGATTTACTTTTAGTACTCGGCTAGCAACCTAATATAATAAATATAGTAAATTTATTATTTCAAGCTCAATTGCTATCAATTAATTGAAATTATTAAATAGCTTTAATTAGAATAATCTCCAATTTATATATTTATTTTTCTCATTTAATTTGTAATTTTAAAATTTAGTTTTTCAAAAAAGAATATATTATTTTCAATCGTTCACAAATTTTCTCGTCAATTCTTTATCAAAGAAAAACTTATTCCAAATTGATCAAAAAAATCCAAATAGATAAAATATGATTTAATAATGTGCTATAAGAAAAATATAGATATTATTCGTACTTGAATCATTTTTGTATGTAGACCTTGTCCCATCTCAATGCCACCATGGCTTATTAGCACCGAGCCATCGGTATAAATGTGCACCAAAGCACCTGCTTGATTCAAAGTTAAAGCAGTAAATGCTATGCCGAACTTTGTAGGTACGACCGCGAGACCTTTCTTTCTAAATCGATTCTCTCTACGAAATTAATTTTAGCAATTGTTAATAATATAGAAAAATATAAAAGAAGGTACAATCACTATATACTCACCTGTTATAACGTTGAACTTCGATTATTCTTTCATTATAACGAGAAGACGCTATACATTCACGCCAGCAGCGATCCAAGGTACAATTGACAAGTTGCTGATTATAATGCGTTAAATCGCCTTCTTTGTATAAATTTAATTCTGACAACTGTCATGAAAGAATTTTTTCGATTACTTTCTCATTTACTTATAATGTATAAATTAAATATTTACATATATATATCAAATTCTAATTTAATTTTGTAAGATTAAGACATCTCTTTTTCTGTAGTTATTTTAATTTTGTTTAACACTGAAAATTACCTTGACGACATCCAGTTTTAGATAATCAGCGATTTGTCGAATAATATTTTCAGCGACAAACATGCCTTGCGGTCCACCAAAACCACGGAAAGCTGTATTTGATGGTAAATTTGTTTTACATACGTATCCATGTACTTCTGACACCGGAATTCTGTATGAATTTTCAAAATGGAACATGGCACGTTCTAACACCTAAAAATATTCGAAATAATATAATTCTCTTTTACACACATATCATATGTAAAATTTTTGATAAATTAAAAAAAATATCACATCTTGAATCCACAGGTTGTTACTTACCGATATTGATAAATCGAAGGAATAGCCTGCATTATTGTATATATGTGTTTTCGCCACTTTAATGAGACCATCATTATTAAATCCTACTTTATATTTAAATAAAAATGGATGCCGTGTTCCACTTATCAACATGTCTTCGTCTCTGTCCAGCATACAACGAACTGGTTTCTGCAACCTGTTTCATTTTTTTCAACGATATAGTAAATCGAGACTAGGCATTTCTATTATTGTATAGTTATTATTATATAATTATTATTATAAATTAATAAAGTTTGATATAATAAAATTGAAGAGAACTGATAGACAGTTTCAGTTTAGAGATTATTGAACAAAATAATTGTTGTCTAAATATTTTTGTTACATCCTTATATTCAGGAATAATAGCGAGTATTATATGTAACAATAATATATATATATATATTTAAATGTGTTTTTATTCAATTTTAGTACATACCTGTGAGCTGCGAATGCAACTGGTATCGCGAGCAAAGCTGCGCGGGATTCTTTTCCGCCGAATCCGCCGCCTATACGCTTCACGCGAACATTAATTCTATTGATATGTATATTTAAAACGTGAGCGATTAATTTTTGTATCTCAGTAGGATGCTGCGTGGAACAGAATACTTCCAATTCATCATCTTCGTGAGGTACAGCAATAGCAGCATTTGTTTCCAAGTAAAAGTGCTCTTGACCACCCATGCGTACTTCTCCTTCTAAAACATGATCTGCTTCCTTAAAAGCTTTCTCTGCATCGCCTTTAATAATGCTCTTGGATAAGCCAGAGAAGAACGATTTGTGCTCGATAGCATCCTATAGAAGAAAGTTTAATTTATGTATTATTGCGTTGCGATCCTTGAATATTATTATTTTTTTATATAGATTCTATACTTTAGAATACCTCGATAGATATGATAACAGGTTCTATATTTTCATATTCTACTTCGACCATTCTTGCCGCAGTCTGAGCAATAATTTGATCTGTAGCAACGATTGCACCAATTATCTGACCTTGACTTGTAACCTAAAGAAGTAAAAAGGAATTAATTAAAATATAATAAAAGACGAATTTTAAATACCAAACAAATTGGTATTCAGTCACTAATATGTTATTGTATAAATACTATATGTTACGAAGTTTCCAAATAAAAGATATATATATATATATATATATATATATATATATATATATATATATGTTCTGTTATTCCCAGCCAATAAAATAAAAAGAAGAATTACTTTAAGAAGAGAGTTATACCTTTTCTGATACAAATATTTCTTCATCATGTATTACAGGGCCCACCCTTATGTCTTTTGCTATATCTTTCGAAGAGAAAAATGATACAACTCCTTCCATGGATAGTGCTTTAGTAGGATCAATTTTCAAAATTTTTGCATGTGCTCTAGTAGAGAGAACTAACGTTAAATATAATTCCTCTGAATATTTAGGCATATCATCGCAATATATCGCTTCTCCCGTTGCTTGCTTGAATGCACTAGCATGCACAATAGGGCGTCCTATTAGATCATGTGATTCTTGGTCTTTAGGTACCTGTCGAGAAAATTATAAACTGTTATATAATTCTTATCGTATTTTAAGAATAATTTGTGTAATTATTTGAATTAAAATATTACCACTTGGTAATATTGTGAGCTCTTTGGCGCTTTGTAATGGAAACACTCTGATGCGCTTTCTAGTTCCTTTGGCAAGTATTCTACAGTCGAAATATTTTTCGATAATTTCTTGGAGATGTGTACAAATGCTTTAAAGAATAAACTGTAAAACATGTTAATTGTATCAGGTTTTACTTTGATTTACTTTGATTTTAAAATTAAATTTAATCATTAACTTGATCTAATATCGCACCTGAGAGTAAGAGATCGACGATATTTAATCATTCCTCCTGGTGCATCATCAACCAACGGTAGTTCTTCGAGTAAAGAATCGTAAATCTCCTCTAAGATTGATTTATTCCATTTTCTAAAATTATGAATTCATATAATATACATGCGCATATATATATATATATATATAGAAGCTTGACCCATGTGTCATTTGATACTTACTTTCCAATTATCTTCTGGCAGGTTTGTCTTGCTAAAATAGTTGTAGGCGCCATTCCACCAAATGCGATATGCGCTTCCTGAACTATATTTTTATCAGGAACGAAGTGTACATTCAAGGCCATATTGACTATAGCAATATCATCATCCCGTCTTTTCGCTTGCTTGTAAGCAATGAAATATTGATTCTGTAAGAAGGAAGAAAGAATAAAGTAGAGTAAGAATAATCTTTTTTTTTATTTCGACATATATTTTACAGAATTATTGATTTTTATTGATATTAATATACATGTATTCTTACCTCTTTTGTGAAGGGAATATCGATGGAGACTAATACTTCCTCGGGCAAAACAACGTTACGTCGATATCCAACAAAGAAGGTGTGATCCATCGGTACAGTTCTACTTCCATGCTTTAAACTGCATAAATTTAATTTAACACATGCTGCCATAAAGATCGGATTTAAATCTGATATTGGACTACCTGTCATTATGTTGCCGCCCACGGCCTAATTATTGGAACAAAAATTATTGTTTTAATTAAGTTACTTATAAGATCATTAAACGAACACTTACAGCAACATTTCTTATCTGTTTCCCGGCAAACCAATGTAACATGTTTATTATTTCTGTAAAGATCCTCGTGTTGTGTTCTGTCAGAAAAACATTGCATGATATATATATATATATATGTTATAATTTTTTATGCAATTACAATGAACATAATTCTATCATATTACCAGGTTTTATCTTAATATAATGTTTTAATGCTTCTTCAAGCTCAACCAAAGTCACACTTGCACCCACTTTCAATGCCTCTTGTGTTTCAATTATTTCATGCATCTCTTTTATCTGTGTTGGTTGTATAAGTACTGGATATATTAGGTGTTTAAATTTCACCTCGACTCCTATAATACACAAATAACATTTAACTAATTTTCTTTTATGTGATACTGCAGTATTTGAAAAAAATATGCGAACCGATTTCTGTGTTGCCAATGACAATTTTGGCATTTGGATACTGTTCTTTCAGGGCAAGTAGTGTTTTAAAATTTGTTGGTCTGTACCAACTAACGTTTTTTCCTCTCACTATCAGATATTGCTCATCTAATGTAGATTCAATCTGCATAATAAAAATGTTCATATTATTTTTTTCTATAGCTTCTACTATAATATAAAACATGTTATTTGTGTTGACATTTTTTTAGAAGTAGACAATAATTTACTTTTAGTTTTGGTGGAAATATTGGTTCTTGAGTAGGATTATACGGGCAAAATTCTTTAGAATTGAAAACCTCGGTTGGCTCTGAAGTGAAAACCCTTTTACAGCAAGCATCGCCCATTGAACAAACTCTTGTATCATTTATTTTTTCTTCTCGTACAGTAGCCGTCAATTGCGATTGCTCCCATTCCTCTGTAAAAGTCTTGAATCCCTCTATAATCGGCCTATAGCCTGTACATCTGCATAGATTACCTAGAAGTAAAATACATTACTTAATAAAAATATACTATACTTAATTAATCCGTCCTATATTATTTATTTCTATATAAAATAATTTTTTATAGTTATATGTAATTATATATAATTATAGTTATATATTAAATATATATACACTATATCTACATATAGAAATTATATAATAAAGAGGAAGGATTTTTAAGTATATTACCTTGAAATGCAATTTCTAAATTTTCCATAGTTGGTTTTGGTATGCTGCGTAACAGAGCATACATAGACATAACTATACCAGGTGTACAAAATCCACATTGTGATCCATGTGCTTTGGCGATACGTTCTTGTACTGGATGCAATTTCGTTTTTGTGCTACCAATACCTTCCACAGTAGTTACAGCTAGACCATGCACAGCACATATTGGTGTCAAGCATGCATTAACAGCTAAATGACTGTTTTGATTTGTATTAAAAGAATGTAAAGAAATAAATTTAGTAAAAGAATGTAAATATATATATATATATATATATATATATATATATATATGTTTTAAGTCACTGTGTATTATTGCATATCAAGGATACATAATTCTGCCAGTGGTACGATCAAATCTTGAAATCATAACTGTACAGGCTCCGCAGCCTCCTTCTGCGCAGCCAAGTTTTGTGCCAGTTAATCCCACTAAATTATTATAATTAAGGATTAATTAATCGATATTATCTTGATGTAAAAATGTTTATATATATATATATATATATATATAAAAGGATACGTTTGTAGCGAAGATACCATAAAAGTGTCCATTGTGGTTCTACATTCTTGTCTAATACCTAAATCATATAAAATATTTAATATTTAATAATATTTATTAATATTTCAGCAGAAATTACAAGGTTGTCATATACCTGCTTTCCATTCACATAAAATACAAGAGTATTTGATATTTGTGTTTCTTGTAGCTCGTCGCTTGGTAAATCCGTTTCATGAAATCCATTAAACATTACATTCCCATTGAATATATTCGGTTCTTTGATTAAGTTCTTTTCCATTTTTAAATTAATATACTCCTGCACTCTTTAATATATGACTCACTGTGATATACTTGAAGTATTTACAATGCTATTCTGTGAGATAAATATTAGCAGGTATACGAATAATCCAATTTTGCTTCAACAATGTAGAATACAACCACTATTGCAATCCTCGTTTTATACAATATTGTCAAGACTGTAATAAAAATCGTTGTTCCACTTGTCAGTTTGCAAGAAAAGTAAACACAATGTGTATATATAATCACATATATTATACTCGTTGACAATTATGTAAATACAAGTTTGTTGATGAGTTTCCATATTTTTTTTTTAATTTCAATTATATTTATAAACTTTATTAGTTATAATGCATCAAACGCGAGAATCGTTTCATAGATTTTACAGCTCGGTTCTCACTACTTATAACAGTTTCTATCATATTTAAGTAGATTATAATTGATTAAATTGACTCCCTTCTCTGTGATCTCAACATATATATATGTGTTATTCAGTCCTTTCGATGCACGGAGAACGGTACAATGAAACGTATCCTCTTTCAAAAATAAATAAAGTGATTTAATACGATTTACTTTATCACCTTCTTTAATGAAAGTTTTAATAATTTCTTAATTCTCAATTACTCTTAAAATCGCGTTAAACATAAATAGAATATATAAATATTAAATTAGTGATTTTTATATTACATATTTAATATATAACGTAAAATTGTGAATTTTTAACTATTTTTAGAACAGTATTTTAATAAAATTTCTTCATATATATATTTTCTCATCTAAGCTTAAGATTCTAATCTAAGATTCGTCTCTCTGTTTAATCGCATTTTTTAAATACGTCTCTAGTTCTTTTCTCTTTCCTCTATTATATATCGATCTTTTTATATAAAATGGTGCAAACAAATCTTTTTTGTAAATTTTGGTCAAAAGTTGTAACATACGTATATGATACATTTCGTTAATATATGAAACAAAACATTAATATACTCGTATATATTATTCTCGTTAAATATAGAGATGTAAGAGTGCAATAACAATTCTCCCGCATTTTATTTTATAAAGAGATAATATATATGTTTACCAGATAATTAATATAATACACGTATTGTGATAACTTCACTATGCGAAAATAAATAATTATCACGATAAAATATATATCCAATATCTACTACCGTGCCTTTTCATGAGCCGCTGAAACCGATTGTTTGAGCGACAAAAATGATCACATAACAACTTTTGTCGCTGAACTATACAGCAATAATTTTTGTAGATGAAAAGGATAACAGCGCGAGAGATTGAAAGTTGAGCGTTTGACTAGTAAATGCTTTGTAGTTGAACTGATTCAAACTACAAAATTGTTTAGCACCAACAATGACAAATCTGTCGCTTCAATCACTTGTTTTAGCGGCACGTGAAATTGCACCTTAAGAGTAATACTGTATCTTATCACAATCATTTATCTTCGATCTGTTTGCTGATGACTAAGATTTATAGAATATAAATGAGCAAACATGTGTTAAGTAATTAAATGTTAAGTAATGTAAATCGTATTTTCCTAAGCGGAAAAAATAAACGACACATTAATTCCACATATAAAAATATTTTCTTATTAATAAAAATAAATTTATATAAAGATAAAAAAATATCTCTATATATTTTTTTCGATTAATTTTAAATAAATTTTATCATTTCGTAAAAATTTTTTCTTGAAAATTAATTAAGATTCGACAATTAAGAAATAACAAGTAAATATCTCTTGTATTTTTATTAAAAAAAGAACCGAGTTAAAAAATACACTTTACTATCAAGTTCGTATATTTTTAAAATGTAGTCGGTGGAGAATACACAGAATGTAAAACGGAGTATTAGAAATGCAGTATGTAATTCTTATATAACAAGTTACAGATATATCTACAGATGTATCTACAGATGTATATCTCTGTATCATAACAATTAAGCAATACAAATTTTTACGAATTACTGAATAACACGATTACTAGAAAAACTTGAGCTAGAAGTTGTTGAAATTATTACTTTCATAGAACGAAAGTGAAATACACATGAAAAGTTCACGAAGGTCGTGATTACATCTGAATTGCATTTGTTGCAACACTTAAGCGTCAGAAGCAAAATAAAAAAAACAAGACGCAATATTCACCTAAGAGTCATCTGCGATTGAATACATAACGTGAATGTAGAAATATTTATCAGCACAAAGCAGTATTAATATTTTGTGTAAAAAGACCATACGCACCATTACAATGTCTTTATTTTCGTGAACGTCGACACTTCACGTAATAGAATAATCACACCCGTTCGGCGTCGCTGCACGTTCTAAACTAGTCAAGCGAATCCGAGCAGTAAGAGTAAAAGTGACATAAGGGTTATCATTGGAAGATACTTTATATCTTCTGACTGACGTATTATGATATTGACGAATCTAATCTCATGAGAGATAATCTCTTTTTTCTTTTTAAAGCATGTTTTTTCTATTTTGCTTTTTAGAAACAAGAGCATATTTCCCTAGACTCTAATTGATTAGTGTTAAGCTGATAGTTTCTCATTGAAAAGATTGCGCTTAAACAAATCGTTGAATATTAATTAGAAAAATATTAATAGAAATTTGATTAACTGTAAGTTATGCAATCGCTTTATTGTGAAGGTATCGCGGCGCTGGAACGCATAACATTCCAAAACAACAACCATATCGGCAACATAACAGCGGTAGTAACGTTGTAAAACCAGTTGCCGTATATCATAGAGTCTACAATACTGAATACAAGCGCTTGCTTGTTTGCGCGATAGCCTCTGAGAAGTAGAGATACTACAGGATCAGTGGAAAAATTGAAATACGTGTAGCCCATCACGACTATCGCCGATGCGAAGAACGGATGAAGTATAATCCACGCGATGTATTGACAATTGCGTAATCTATATAAAGCAAACATATCATTGCTTAAGGCAGCTGGCTCCTCTACCGACCATGTTGGAATTGTGACATCAGAGGCGAGAAAACATATACTAAAAATTCTTAGATGTTATTTCGAAATAAAGATATTTCAGAACAACATTTCAGATGACTTTAACACTCTTTAACACTTTAATGAAAAGATGTTTTGATGGCTTTAGCTAACATACTTTTAAAATACCTCGAAAACTATCCCTTTCTCTTTATAATCAATGAATAACTGTAACATGATTATAATATGAGGCCTAATCCGTCTCATCTTTACACATGGGCAGTCATTCCACATGACAAAATCATTTTACAGTTGTTGATTGATTCTCAAGGGAAAAGAATAGTTTTCGAGGTATTTTAAAAGTATGCTAAAACCATGGAAATATCTTTTCATTTAAAAATGGCACATAAGAGTTTTCAGTGTATTTTCTCTCATCTCTGATACCACAATCTAACATGGTCGCAGCGAGAACCCAGGAGCCTTAATTGAGATGAAAGTATTTACAGTAGAGCTAAATAAACAGAATCAATGCTCACCTCGATGCAGGTTTATGATGTGGTGTTATTAATAGTACAACCGGTACATACACAACGGCTGTCAATAATGCTAATGAAAAATTATGCATAGCTATGCACATTAATGTAGTTGCCAGTTCGATTGATGCGATAACGCAGACAAGCGAAATATTCTCGTATTTGATCGACCTAGAAATTATATTCTAGCGTTAGCATTATAGAAATTATAACACTACATGATTAAGCCTTGTCATTTCTTGTTTCTACCTTCTCAGATAGAAACGTCGCAACAATGTGAGAATCGTGATAAGGGCGAAACTGGCATATAAGGAATCCTCCGTACGTAGGTGGAACATTCGTGACCCGATTGAAGCAAAAAATCGAGGAGATGCCATTATTAATACTCCAAATATGTGTGCCCACAACACTTCTGAAGCGACACCTCCAATATCAAATTCTTCAACCTGTGCAAAAAATAGAAATTTAAGATAAAAAATGTATATCAGCTGAATATAGTCAAATTCCCTTATTTCTAGCTACTGAAAAAAAAAATACTAAGAATTCTGAGTTTGATGCTAATATATTAAAAATAAGGAAATTTAATCTTATTTAAAATTGTTAAAGTACCTTGTTCAACGAATTTTGTTTGTCCTTTTTCGTTTCATTCGAGTTACTCGAGGCTTGCAATCTTTGCCAAATAGAAAATGCCTTTATAAATACACTAGCAATAATCAGTACCAAAGGTCGCATATATAATCCTGCAAAATAAGTTTTATTTATTCATCTTACTCATAGAAATATTAAAGATATTCAGGTTTTTAATTTCTTTTCTCACCAATAGAAATATATCGATCAGTAGAGGGCAATAGATAAAAGAAGTATGATTGATGGAATCGTTCTAACAAATTATTGAGTGAGCGCACTATACTTTCCACTATACGTCCTACTTGATAAAAATTTGCTTCCGTCTCTTTGCCGGATTTTTGGAAACCCTCTAATGTAATAGCCTCTATACCAAATCTATAGACAAATTATGGTTAAGAACAAAAATTAATTTTATTTAAATATAAAATATTAAATATAAAAATAGAATGATTAATTAAAAATTTCGAAATAATAATTTTCTCTTCTGTTTTTTTGACGAACATTTATAAAAGATTATTTTCTAATTCTTTATAAACTGATGTTTCTTTTTTTTCTATTAATTTATTTAGATGATATCACAAGTAAGACATCTCTAAATTATCGTAATCTTATATTAATGTTTTAATACCTGTGGAAAAGTCCATGATTACCAGTCGGAATACCAGTGGCTTGTGTTACTACCATACTCATTAATGTATTAAAATGATATCCCCAACTTTTTAATTTATCTCTATAATTAACATCAAATCGACGTTGGAAAGTTTGTCGAATTCCTTCTTTGGTTATCATATTTTGTGCTAAATTAAAAAGATCTAAATTTGGTAATTGCCCGTTCAATCCTTCTATCTAATAATAAAAAAGATAATAATTTTAATTTTAAACATATGCTGTATAATGAATATTGTATACAATCAAAGTCAATGTTTTGAATACTTTTGTACCTTGACATCAATTGATGTAATTTTCATTGCATGAAATTCCAAATTGATAGCAGCTTGAATAGATCCAGCTCTTCCCGATAAGTCTCCTGCTATCAAAATTCCTTCTTGGCCACTAGTAACTCCATGATATGCGTCTAACCATGCCTGCATACCCAATTGCTCGTGTTCAGTTACAAGAAATATTATATCTTTTGCCCAATACTTTTGTTCTGTAGATAAATAATCACATATATAATAATAATCAACAAATACAGTCTAATATGTCATCTGATGGTCTGACAAGACTATTAACACATGACATATTAAAATATATGATGACACATATGATGACATTAAAATATATTAGTGATTATTTAATATTAAAGAGGAAGATTTACTTCTGCAAAATTTTGCAAATGCAAGTAACAGTGCTACCGAAGGTGCAGTATCTAGATAAATGCTATTAATTGGTCTATATGGCACACTGACTACAATAGCTTCGGTACTGGCTGCCCGTGGAGCTCTAACAATGCCATATATATTTTGTCCTACAAACTGTAAAATTTTACATTTATTTATATGTAAAGTAAAAGAATCTCATATATTTATATCTTGTGTAGAGTCATGACTGTGTTCTATCATACCTTTTGTTCTTGGAAGGGATAAATCAAAGAGAAATTATGTATAAATACATCCAAATGAAGCTGGCTGAATTTGGCGGAAAGCCATGCATAAGGCATACTGTCTGGATATCTCTTCATTTCGTGAATTAATTCATGATAGTACTGCTTTGACGTCTGTTCCAAATTACTCTCTTTTGTAACCAATCCAGGCAGCAGGGCATTCTCAGAGAAGTAGGTATCTAAAAGTCAAACGTCAAATAAATAACATTGGCATGTAAAAATTGAAATTACATTATATTAGCTGTGTACTTGATTCAAATTGTAAATCTCTTTTATCTCGCAAGAATAACTTACTGTCATTAAATGCCGGTAACGCCAAGAGCATCAACCATACGATTCCACCGATATATAATGTAAAACACAACGGTTTCTCCCATTTTAACAATAATTTTATGAGTTTACCACTTCCAGCTCTAGGATCTGTTAGCAGACCCATCTCGTTCGTCTGACAGTCGAAAGAAATCCAAGTAATCACAAGATACGACCCGCTTCACTTATCGCAGTATCATATAACCTAAAAGATGACATATAACCTACCAAAAATACATTTAGTGCTGAATAATTTTCTTGATGGAAACTTTCACATAGTATATTAAAATAAAAGTCTAGCTGTCTAATAAAATTGCGAACATCCTTAATAAAAGCAAAGAAATAACCATATTTATGTGTTTGACGCCAAAACTGGCAGTGCGGCAATAAAAATCATTCATACACGTATACGTCGTCCATTCATCTGTGACGTCACATATGAATGAACGTATATCAATTGTGAATGATATATGTATCGATATTAATCGATTAATATATCTCTAATATTCAATTGTCAGATACATATGGATCTAATTACTATAATTTACTATCGCAGTTTCAATTTACTCTAAAAAATTATACATGTAATAAAATGATAGATAAAAAATAAAGATGAATCACAAAAGTCGAATCACCGCAATAATTGACTACATCTGGAAACAAATGTTTCGGGCGGAAAAAAAACTTTTTATGAATTAACAAATTAAATATTTTATAGACTCGTTTTTCCCAGATAAATAACATTGTTTATTTATTACGCTTTTTCAAAGCTCGATATGTGTTTTGAACAATATTTTGCAACGATAATATTCCTACAGATTTTAAGTTTGATTGTTGCAGATTCAGGTAAAGATCATGCGAAATTTTGCAAGGAAGAACAGTCAATGATTGATTTTATAAATTGGAAGCAGTGAGATATAAATCTTACACAATAATATATTTTTTCAAATCTTTTTAAAGATATTACTTTAAATATTAATATATTTCTCCGGATACTTTCTGTTTCCGATCTTGACATTGTTTATTGTTCTTCATCTACGAAGAACCTATATATGGAATTATTATTATTTTTGATGACTCTGGTGTTTTCTAGTTTATAATATATCAAATATTGATTTGTCTAAATGCAAATTATCTCAATTGGGAACCGAATATAAAGGTTTTATTATGACTACTGCTGGTGATTTACGATGCCAATCGTGGTCTGCTCAACAACCAGTTCATAAAGTTAGTTCATTGATATTTTAATTTATTCTATTTTTATATTTTTCTTTTCTCGCAACAGAATTTAAAAAATCAAGTCATAACGATGTAAATTTTATATTTAATTATATAATTATATAATTATATTTTATATAATTTTATTGTATATATTATATATTGTATTGTATATTGTAATATTAATTTATTTATATATAATACAAACTTTTATCACTTTTTTATGCATATTAGTATAATTAAAGGAAAATATTTACATCATTTTGAAAATAAATAGAAAATTCCATTTTGAATAAAAACTTCTTTATATATATATATTTGTTGTGTTTGATTGACATATTTTATATACATGTAGTTTTCGGTCAAAACTAAATACGTATATCAGGTACTTTAAATATTCTTTACAAAAATGTTAAATATATTAATATCTTCTTAATTTTTTCGCTTTAGATTAGTGCAGATATAACTGATGCAAATTTCCCAGAAAAGTCCATGAAACTTGCTAAAAATTATTGTAGAAATCCTACGAAAGATCCAAGAGGTCCTTGGTGTTATACCTTAGAACCTACAGTTATCGATGATGAATGCGATATTCCGCTTTGTAATTACAAAGGTGAATTTGTAGTTACATTCATTTAATGATAAGACAAACTTGTCCTTAATAATTAAATATATTATTTTATCTAAAAAATTTAAATCTTCTCGCAAAAATAAAAGATACAATACTTTTTGCATATTTAAATCCGTTGCTACGATTTTTCAAGATAGATTTAATTAATAATAAGTTTATTATTTAAGTTATTAAGAGACGATATAGGTATGTATAACAAATGTATTTAATAATACCCGATATAATTCACATAATTATATAATTAGATTGTATTATAACGGGACCAGGAGCTGAATACGGCGGAACTCGTAGTTTCAGCACTTCAAAAAGAAAATGTAAATCTTGGAATAAAAGATACAAACTCGGTAATGCAAAAGTAAGAAAAAAAATTAATCTTGTCATCGCGCAAAATGGAATAATCTATTTCTTATTTCTTCATTATTTGATTAATTGGTTTTAGAGCATTAAATTTCATAATAAGTATTTTCCGGATGGATCAAGGGCAAAGGCAAATAATTTCTGTAGAAATCCAGACGATGACATCAGTGGCCCTTGGTGTTACGTGGAAGAAAAAAATTTCGAGCTGGTAGAAAAAGAATATTGCGACATTCCTTTTTGCGATGACAAAGGTTTATATTTTTATATTGCCTAATATAAAAAAAAAGTTTTAGTTTAAAATAATCGAAAGAGTAGATAATTTTCAATATAATTACAATCGATTTAAAGTTGAATAAATTAATAAAATGCTATTAAATTTAATAATTAATTATTCTAAATATTTTTGTCTTAGATTGTTTAACATATTCAAGAAATTCATCAACTTATTCCATATTAACAAGATTAAACAGCACTTATGGAAACATATCTTTCTGGATTAAACTTTGGAATCCTCTTGACGAACAAAATGTATATGGATATCGTTAAGTATAGATGCATTCTCTTACTATAAGTAATACAAATCGTAATTATAATGAAATTAATCGGATGCATTTAGGCGGAAGCCAGAATTTTATTAAGTGTACTTCCAATTCCATCTTCCGCCAAGAAAATCGCTCAAGAGTGGAAAGCTGGAGTGGAACTTTTGATTTCAAATACAGTTAGCGGTCAGACGTATCCAGTTACTAATGTGAGTGCATACAGTACTTTTAAAGTCAAAAAATCCAATGATAGAATCATCATTAATGTAACACAATATTTGATAGAATTGATTAACGCATGTGTTTTTTAGGATGAACAAAGCCTTTATGAAAATACACCCGAGATATTACTTAGTTCTAAGTGGACTGGACTATGGATTACATGGGGCGGTGGTTTCATATCACTCGGGATACATGGTGTGTCGAAACCATTAATTATGGATGAATATAGAATGACAAATAGTATTTCGAGTTTATATCCCGACAATTTTTTGCACTATGGCATCATGGGCACCGGTGTCTTGTGGAGCATGGAATTTTGTCAAAAATGTATAATGTAACATCCATAAATTTATATCTGTACAGCATAGATTGCAATTATTATTAAACAATATGTTCGAAAATGTTTGTTAAGTGCATAATACGTCAAAAAAATTATCCAAATTAATTTATTTATATTTTTTCTTACTTTTCTATTAAATCATTCTATTAAATTTTTATTATATTTAGATTGTGAAAGTCATACGACTTTTGGAAATGAATTCTTAAGAATTTGGCCATTACAGAAAAGTAATGATACACAGGATTTTCAATTTTATCTTCGAGCTAGTCGTAATGTAGAGATACGATTATATCAAAGTCCTGGGTCGCTATTTCCTTGTTTCACGGTAAAATTGGAAAGAATATTCAAAGTTCCTGATATATGTATATAATATTTAGTTTTGACCTAAAACTACATGTAGGCATAAAATGTGTAAATCAAACGCATCAAATTATTTCAGATAAAAATTGGACACAACGTCACATTCTTGTTATATCAGGAGAATGAGAAGTCAGTGAAACAGTATTTGAAAGAAATTATAATTCAAGGATTAATAGATTATTGGAATTGGAAAGAATTTACTATTAGGTATCAATATATTACAATGCACTTATATTGAAAAATACTTAAACTTGTTGACTATAACAAATTTTTTTAAAAATAAATATTAAATGTTAAAAAAAAATGTTTTTATAATATCTATTTATAGTATCTTTGGTACACATTTATATTTATTCTCGCAACGTACATATGGAAGTGAAGAGATTCTAAAAATAAATCATGATCTACTGATTACTTTACGTTGGTTCAGTATTGGAAGTCAAACGATAGCACATTGGACATTTTTTTGTTCACCCGATGGTAAATTTGATAATATCTTTATCAAAGATTTTATATTTATGTGTATATTTTGAATAATATTATATATTTAATAATATAATAATAATATTTAAATATTATATTATATTTGAAATACATTTCTCGTAATGTTACTCAATTATTTTCCCTCTAATTTCTAAAATAATTGTTAATATTTAACTTAGAAAGATTTAATAAGATTAATAAGATTCAAATTAATCTTGTTACGAAGAATAATTATACAAAAAATTACGAAAAATTCTTAAAATAATATATAGTGTGTACGAACAATTATGCTGTGTGACTTATATTGGAAATTTTTTTTGAACTTATATAATTTACCCCCGTTTTAATTGAAAAATCTAAATAGCGATAGATGCGATAGAAGATCCCCAGCCTCCAAACTGTATTCATAATATCGCAGATTATCAATATCAAGGAAATCAATGGACAAGCGCAAGAGAACTTCCATGTATACCATGGATAGCAGAAGAGGTTTCATTTTTTTCTCCATAACATATCTATATTTCTCACAGAATGGCCTTACACTATGTGATATTCTTTATATATTATAAATTTTTTATTTGACAATCTTTGGAATATCGATGATTGTGTATGTGTACATATACGTACGTATGCGTAAAGCTATTTTTTATCTCTGCTTGTTTTTTCTTTTATATATATATTATGCCGTTGGAAAATTTATTCTTTCGTCTAATATCATTCCAAATAATTGTGTAATACTATAATAGTAGAAAAGATTATTTATCTTTTTTTCTATAAAAGATAGTTTATTTTTATTAGGTGCCGCCTGATGAGAAAATAGCAAATAATTTTGTCGATAAATCTATAGTGAAAGCTTTAAATAGATGTAGAAATCCAAGTCATGATCCTAATGGACCTTATTGCTACGCGATTTCCGACTCGCATGCTTTCGATGTTATAAAAAGATTTTGTCACGTACGGATTTGTAGATCTTCAGGTATTTATAATTAATTCTTATATATTTCTAATTAATTTTAACATATTTCTGATTAATTCTAACATTATTAATACGTTTGTTTATTTTACTATACACAACAAATGTAAAATTCTTTATTTTAAATGTTTAGTTAATTTATAAAATTTTGAGTTTTTATATATTTAATTTATGAATTTATTTATGAATTTTGGTCTAATTAAATAATTATACGTTCTCTTTGTAGAATGTCGAATGGCGGGAACTGCTAATGATTACATAGGCACACTGTCAAAGACTCGTTCAGATCGAATTTGCGCAAAATGGTTAAGCGATTACGATCTCGAGCAAATGCAAATGCAAAAACCGAACGTATCATTAACAACGAGAATTCCTGCTAAGATTCAGAGATCAATTTTGCGTAAAATCTCGTTCGAAACATTATTTAAAACAAAATGTTTTAATAGAATGTTAGTCATTACTTACAAAACTATTATCAGGTTTATCGCCGAAGGTGTCATCTCAATCAGAATTTACTGTCATCAAACCTGTCCACATGGTTGACCGAACATATTTGAATGATAGTCTTTATCCGGAACGTAATGTACGAAATGCCAGCAATTATTGTAGAAATCCATCGCGTAATATTGCTGGCACATGGTGTTACACGACGGATCCATTAGTTCCACAAGATCTTTGTGATGTAAGAGATTGCGAGAAACCAGGTAAAGTTTGAGCTGTTGCATAGAAAAAAAACTGTTGCACAGAAAAGTATATATAAAAAATAAATGAATATTTTTTTCAATAATAACCGTGACAAATATCTTTTTAGATCTTTCTAAAATTGATAAAAATTAAAATTAGTTTACAGCAGTAAAATGAATGCAATTAAAATGTGACTATAAATATATAATGACTATTTACAGGATCTTTCGTAAAAAATAGTTTTGGCAAATTATCTTGAATAAAAAATAAATGTCTATTTAATATATTCTAAATTACACATAATTATAAAGGATCAAAATTTTATTACGATAAATTTAAAGATTCGTTTTTAAAGTGTACTTTTTCTCTTTTTCCATTGTTAAAATATTGAATCTATAGAATGATATTTTAATACCATAGAGGAGTGTACATTTTTTGTAAAAGGACACGGCATTGGGCGTCGTTTATACGTTTTGCCGGAACATCGTACAGAAGGCTTACATTTTTCATTAAAAGCTTGGGAGCCTGATCAACCGGATTCCATAACGTTCGTGTTTACTGCTGATGACGGATTCAATTCCCGTTACATCCTCAAGATCGGAGCTTTAGATAATGAAAAAGTACTTCTCTATTATCAATCGGAAGAGAAAGGTAATTTACATCATATTATATACAGTAGAAGGAATCAATCTTTCACTTCCGTTGAATCTTACCTAATCTCCTACTCTTAATCTTTTAACTATATACTATAGATATAATTTTGGTGAAAAAGAAAACGTTGCCGCATTTGTTATACCTTGGCAAGTGGAGTAGTTTTATTATACGCATACCTCGAGGACGTGTTCTCCTTTATTACGAAGGAGCAGCGAATCCGCTGTTCGAATGGGAACATTCCGAATCGGCTAAAGCTTTTTTACCCGTCTATTACTATTATAATAGCGAGAAAGGACACACGATAGGCGTTGCTTTCGATTGTGCCTCAAGTATATTTTATTGTCTAAATCAGTACACTTGCTCTCAAAATCTTTGATGTAATCTTTCTACGCGCATTCGTATGTAGGATGTCATATAGAGAACACGCAAACCGATCGCTACACTAGAATATTACCATTATCAACGTGGTCCAAAGAAGAGCTGATCAGACCTAATAAATTGGTGCTGATGATACGCGCCAAAGGTGTCGTTCTGATACCGCTACTTTTGTTGCCCGCAACACCAGGGTAATCATATATCGGAATATGTATTTTGTAAAGCCTTTCCATTTTTTTGCATTCATATACCGTTAATTATATTTTGCAGATTTTACGCGCTCACGCTCGGCGAACGGGATCGATGGATATATTTTTTAAAAAACACATATCCTAAAGTTAGGGTTTATCACAAACAGAAAGCACCTAAGCCTATATTTACCACGAATTCCTGGACAAATATTACTATAAAGTAATTCGGTTAAAAGTACATTTATGTAAATTTCACTGAATCCAATCTAATTTAATTACTTACGATTTTCTGTCATTTTTTCCGAAAGATGGTTTGAAAGTACAATTCAAGTATTCTGCAACGAGACCAATGTGTTTCATTATGTGCACCGTCAACCGCTCATCTTTTATTTTTTTTCGCTCGCCGTGGATCCAGGAAGTTGGGCCACTTGGAGCGCGAATTGCATACCATCGGGTATATATAATTAAAAATAAAAAAAAATTATGCAAACTTTCAAAATAAAGTTACAAATAAGGAATTTTTATATATTGTTTCACAAATTTAAAAATTTATGATAAAATATATAAAAATAATAATTATCAATTCAAATTTAAAAAATGTCGAATCGTATGTCGTTCACTTTATAAGTTACATGCATGTAATGATTAAAAATTTTAATTGCATGCAGATATAGATGGTCCTCCTATAGATGGTGGATGGTCGGAATGGGGACCATGGATTTGTAGTGCTAGTTGTAATGGTGGCATAGGGACCAGAAAACGATATTGCAATTCACCGGAACCTAACGTAAGGGGTGAACCTTGTATAGGGCCTAATAGCATGATGGGTCGTTGCAATATGATTTCCTGTGGTGATGTAACTGATGGTATGTTCAAACTATAATATCATTTGTCTAATATCCCTTCTTATTTTTTTAATAAGTTCACAAGATAATTCCCGAATTTGTTATGTACATAATTTTAATTCACCGAATTTCCATTATGTACTTGATTTTAATTCCCGAATTAAAATTAATTTCCGATATTTTTTCTTTTTTAATATTTTGAAGAAATTAGTCTGTCACAATGCTAATTCTAAATAGTTCATTGCCAGACAAATAAAACAGAATATTTACTATGTAGCTTTTATTTTTCCTTCCTCGAAATCTCAAATTGATTTAAAAATTTGATAATTTTTATCTCAATTGTGTAGATACTACGACTTTAATAAAAAGAGGAATTACACAAAATCATACTGCTCTTACCGTGAAGGAGTATGAATCGGTATCACTTTCCTCGGATTTACATATCGTAAATGCCATCAAAGCTGAATCGTCTGATTCGGAAATACAGTGGTCTCATAATGGAATTTTTCTTCAAAGCGAACAGCACAGACTAGAAATTAAAAATTATGATATTAGTATGCAATATTTATTATAATTAATTAATACGTTTAATATGTAATAATTTTTTTATAAGATAAGAAACGTGAACTTGTCATTTTTTTCAGTAATAAATAGAGCATTATTAAATGACTCGGGTGTATATACTCTTACTGTGCATCGAGTAGATGGAACATACATGATATTTAAAGTCGTAACTCTGGCAGTAATTCCAATTAAAGAAAGCATTATAATTCGCGAAACTCTACCTGTACATGTAATGTGTCATTGTGCTATTCTTGGCTACGTATATTCTGACCTGAAGATCTATTGGATGATTGATAATAGAGTATGGAAAGATTATGGTATCACGTTGCCTGTAGCTGTAAATGTTGATCACATTTCGGCTGTAAATAGATCTCATCATGGTACGTGGAAGTGTATTGTGGAACAAATTGATCTAAATTTCAAGTGGACGACAAATATGATTCGCGTTAAAGGTAGTTTTCGAATTAATGTACAAATGTTTTTTTTTTAAATCCATAATAATTTGAAATTAAAATATAATGTATAATTATATAAATTAAAATATATAACATATAAAAATAACATGTAAACTACAACAAGTTCTCGGTCCTCCAAACTGGCGTACTCATTTGATGGAGGATAAGTTAACACGACCGATATTTGGATGGATGCCGAGTGAAGAATTTGTTGCTTATTCGGTATTGGCTATAATTTTATTTTTAATATGCTGCATTATTATAGGTTCCATTCTTTATGTCAGGTAATGTGCAATTATATAATTTGATTATATTTATGTATTGGCAAAGTGTATCATTCTATGATAAAGAAATTAATTATTTTTACAAAAATAGTTTTACAAACACACAAAATTAACGAGACATTTAGATATGTAAAATAATATTACATGCTCTATCAGGTTTCGAGAAAGTTTGAAAGCTAACGTAACTATGGCAAAGAGGAAGGTGCGCATAGGAAAATTTACAACAGAAAAGAAAAAAGATATTGCTGATGATATACTTGTAAAAACAGAAAACAAAAATACAACGCCCGATTTGGTTAAATCTAAAAATTTGCATAGTGCATATAATGAGCAACGATTTCAGACAAAAAAATTAGAAAACGTAAATCGTATGGAGAAGTCGAGACTAAATCAATCCAAGTCTAATTGTAAGAAAATAAAGAATAGATTTCGTAAGTTAACGAAGACTAAATTGGCACATATTAAAAATCTATTAACAAAAATATTGTATCTTTTTAATCAAATTTTTAGACATTTTTTAAAAATCTATTGCATGTAAAATTGCAGATTGGAGCAAAAAAAATAAATCTATTGACGATAAAACGTCAGAAAGAGTAAATCTAATCACGGAAAGCGATACTGATAATTAAGTATAAAAATAAAATATCTGATATCTGCATCATGAATACACTTCAGGTACACTTGCTGTACTTCTGTACAATTTTTTTCGATATGATTCAAAATTTTTTTAGATTTATGATATATTACGATCGATAATTTCCTGACAGCTGCGCATATTCGAGTTCTTCACGGTTCTGGTTGAAAACGGATGAACAAAAGGGACGACACATCGCAGACACTAGTGCGAATCAGACGAGATGAAGGAAGGATGAATGAGAGAAAAAGGAAACTCTCCTTCACCCTTCCTCTTCTCCCGAGAAAGAGAGCACGAGGGTTCCACTCTATGCCCGGAGGGCGAAAAGGATTCGCTTTACGGAGAGAAGAAGCGATCGAAGAAGAGTGAGGTTGCCAGCAGATCGGTAGGACAGGCCCGAGGGAAGCGTAACGAAAATAAAGAAAAAGGTACGATGACGGCTATTTGCTGGAAACAGTAGGAAGGACAAGAACACACAGAAGAGAGACCAGAGAAGATAGAAAGAGGAGAGGAGGAAAGAAAAAATGCAAGGCGAGGAAGCGCGAGAAGGATCGAGACAGAAAACAGAGAGAACGACAGGTGCGCCCACGTGGGGCTCGCTTCTTTGAAGCATCATCGCGAATGGGTGGAAGAGCGAGGTAGAAGCAGAAGAAGATGACAACAACGACGACGACGATGACGGTGACGACGAAGACGACGAAGAGGACGAGGAAGATGACCGACCGGCTTCCTTGAGCCGGTTGAACAGACCGACACTCGCTCTACACCCAGGTTGCACTCATGCCAAGTGCATGTGGTGGGGTGAAGATTGCACTGGCGTAGGATGCTGCTTTCCGTCGATATAAATCATGCCTCCTTTCATGATTATATACACGCGCGAATGTTTACAAGTTTGTTACTTTTCGTTCGATGGAACCAAAGGAAGTTAATGAGGAAGAAAGTAATGACGTCCCAAACATCTCGAATACCCCGAAAACCGGCTCCTTATTGTCTTTGTTCTTGCAACTGTGAGCATCTTTCGCGTTTTATTCAATCGAAGATATTGTTAGCAGTGGTTCGAGCGAGTCCGGGCAGACGCGGTCTGATGAGGTATGGAGAAACCCAGTCGAAGCCAGTCGAGTACCCCTAAGGCTATACCTCGACTACGCCGATGAAAAAGGCCGCGACTGGGACCGATGGGTGGGAAAAGGTGGTCCCAAGAGAGGGAAGGGCTAACCATTCGGTAGCAAATGCTGGTAACCCGTCGCAAGGTCAAGATCAGTCGGTTAATCCCGTCCAGTCGACCGAGGGCCTTGCACCTTGCACGACGAGCGATCTCTCTCTCTCTCTCTACACTTGTTCGCACTCTCGTATACGTTTACGTGTAATTTTGCACCGGGTACACGCCGCGGACGTATTAATTACGCGTATTAATTAACAAGCGACAGCACAGTTCGCGGAGATTAATCGGATCGTCTTTGGAGAACATTTGGATCCTGAAGTTTTAAATGTCAATCCGTGCCGGGACTTTTCTCATTAGCAATGGGCTTCTCGTTCAACACACGGCGTGCTAAGAGAATCTGATGTTCTCGTAAAAACAATATAAAATATCCTCTTAGCGATTTGTTCATGTGCAAGCACGGATGTACTGCAAATAATTATTCAATCAAGTGAAGATCGCTGTGGTGAATTCCCGAAATACACTCTTCGCGCGGGTCTCTGTTATGGAAACTTGCGTCTTAATACCTAAAGAATTCTCTCTGGTCCTTACCAACGATCAGTCATCCTGTAAAAACCTCTTCAAAAATGACTCGGCTACATTGGTCACGGATGTAAGAATTTCGGTATGGTCGAATGTGTTTATCCCATCGGGAACTCTGATTTACCCGTTTCAAGGATCGATCAGATTTGACAAGATTGACCTTTACTCTCTTCTTGATGACAATGACGTAAGTGAATTTATAACTCTATTTTTATTCTATTTTATTATAATATTTTAAGAAATTTACACGAATTTCTTACATTCCATTGAATGGCATTAATAAATAATATTATAATCACATTTTTTGACAACAGAACGATCAAATAGCACGTAAACAGTATAATACTTTAAAAAAATGTGTATATACATACCGATATGTATATTAATTTATAATCTTTACTCATAATTTTATTTGCGAGAAACGATAGCTTTTGTATAAGTAGATTTCCCGAATCATAATTTAACAGGAGTTACAATACTTTTCGATGCGTGGCGAATTTTTTAAATGAAAGATTAGCTATAAATTATTTTAAAAGTATAACGTTAAAAAATCTAATGTTATTTTATTTTTCATATCTTATTTATTATACCTATCTCTATTTAACTTATCAAATATTAAAGAAACGTCATAGTTATAGAAATATGCAGCCATTTTGTCGGCGCAAAAATAATAAAGATGTTATATTGGCTATAAAAAAATTAATATGATCTCTATCAGTTGTCAAAGTTATCGAAAAAGAATTCGATATAAATATATGCATTATTCGTCTCTCGATACAGTCAATACTCATGATCGCCATTCATTAAAGCGATGCGGTTTTAGATCAGACGCGAATACGGCTGTTACGACGAGGTCTTCTTCTCCAACTACAATCTTAACAAGCGTCAGTGCAATTGGATAAGGTTTCTTCGTATTGTTCAGTCATACGATGAGCAAGTTAATCTGATCGGTACAAAGGTGAAGGGTAAGTAAAAAAAAACAATTCGAGGTAAGCTTTTTAAATCCAGAACGTTAATATAACTGCTAATTAAATAATATTAATATAATTTTATATAAAATACGAAAAAAGGAATTGAAAATATTGTTTTAACGTCTATTTTCTCCGGTTTTCTGAAAACTTTTATCGTTGCTCTCTCCCTCTTTCTTTTCCTCTCTCAACAAATATAATAATTTTTAAAAGAAGAGAAATCCTTAAGAGAACGTTTGTTAAAATATTAAATTATTCTGTTTGAAAATTATGCAGCATATTTTTTATCCGTGATGATGCGATATTAATAATTTTTCTTTTCGACACTTTGCAGCTCTAGCACTTTCATTCTCTTCTTTTTTTTAGGTGAACCTATATTCGAAGTAATAAAGGATGTTCAACCGGACACAGAACTAGTGGCTTGGTTTCTACCAGCAACCCAGCAGGATTTCGTTATCATCTCGCACGACGTGTGCTCCAGATCGGCTATCTACAGGTGTACGATCGACTCTATCTTAGACGGTGAGTGAAAAAAAGCAACGTATGAGCAATAGATGAACTTATTTCTAAACATTAATTATATCAATAAACAGTAAAATATGTATGTGAATTATGCATATTTACACATCTAAAATTAATCAGACACAAATGATGGAATATTGAAATCATCCCTATATATTTAGATTATGTCTACTACCCTTTCTCTTTTATAGAGAAACAACCCTTTCCAACGATATAAATTAACCATCACTACTGAATTTATCGCCTGCACTTAGTTTGTTAGCAATTTCCTGTCCTGAAAATTCACAAGGAACGCCGCGTTCGGACATTGTAACTGTAAGGATCATCTATATGGCTACACTGCGACCATTGTACTGTCCTTTATATCTTCGGCGTGCGCGGTCTACGCATTTGAATCGGAAATCGCGGAGCTTTGTGATCCGTCCGACAAAAATGCCGCCGCGTATTTGCATTTCAGATCGTTTTCGGCGAGCTTGTTGTTCTTTTTCCGATTGCACTGCGATTACCGCTAAACGGCTGCAACGGTGGTCGATTCGCGAGGAGATGAATTAACGCGAGAAGTTTCAACATCTTCCTTCAATTTTTTTATATTAATAATTATCGAATAATATTCAGTCGATTGAGACAAATAATTTTACGCTAAAATTTATTTCGAAATTTTTCTCAGGCTTGTATCTCTCCGACATAAAAGATTTTCCATCGTGTCACTCGTGTATTAAGTTTCTATCGATTAGTATATATCCTCAACACACTTATTGCACATATATATGGAACTTTAAATTGTTTAATTTGGATTTATAATATTCGAAATATGAAGTAAAATATCTCGAATAAAATTTGTGCGTTTATATTTGCATCAAATGAGAAAATTCGAGAAATTGCTCTTCGTCCCTTTTCTTCGTTTCATTATAATATATTTCATAAAATTCTGGAACCTTTGAATTTCTTTGAGATCGAAATGTTCTTACTTACATAGAATCCCCGTTGGACTTGTCGATGACATTACTCGCTCATCATTCTCTACCACCGATATCACACTCCTATTACGAGGTGGATGAATACGAATCAACATCCGAGGAATCCTCATCATCAACCTTGTCGTTGGCCGGTGATCATCTCGATTGCAGCATCTTGACGACGATTAAAAGAGGGGAAAGGGTTTTATTGCCTTGCGAAGTCTGCGGCAAATCCTTCGACCGGCCATCTCTTCTGAAACGACATATGAGAACACACACAGGTATGAAACGAGAACTTGAGATTAACACATCCAGGTAGTTTTTGCGCACGCGAGACATTGAATAGCGGAGTAAAAAGCTTCGCTTTTTCCAAATATCTTCGAAATATCAATGTTAACGTAAACTGCCAATCGACGCAAAATTTTCATTTCTGTTTGGCAAAATTTCTATCTAAAAAAAGTTGATAAAGCTTATTTATATAAAAAATTCACGAAACACAATTTCAATCAATGATAAATCTCATCTCAATGCGCAAAGAATAGCGAAACTATATTTTTGCAAAAAGCAATTAATTTTGATAGTTTTATTCTAAAGATTTTGTATGTATATACAATTTTTCTCGTGAAGAAAAAAATTAAATCGTTAAAATTTCAATTATATATATATATATATATATATATATATATATATATATAAAGATATATATTGATATGCGAGCGAAATGATACGCGAAATCGCGATCACTTTTGCTCGACGATCGAGATAAATGCTCTCGAAGAAAGGGACATTATATCGCGTTGTTCGTATATATGTATATCAAGTCGGAAATCATATAAAACACGAAGGACCAACGCGGTAATTCAGGAATGGTATTAAATTGAAGGAGAGAAACCGCATGTCTGCATGGTGTGCAACAAGGGTTTCTCAACCTCGAGCTCGCTGAACACGCATAAACGCATCCACAGTGGTGAAAAACCTCATCAGTGTCTTGTCTGCGGTAAGAAGTTCACAGCCTCGTCGAATCTCTACTATCATCGGATGACTCATATCAAAGTGAGTACTTGGCACATATTCACGTATTTTTCGCGTCCAATCAAAGAAAAAAGATTTGAAGAATGCAAACAACTTTGGCGCTGTTATGCAGTTCAAGTCTTAATTTTATTACAATAACAAGATTATTATTCGAACATTCTGAAAATTAATTGATTAAACACTACATCAAAATCGTTGCATAGAAGCCGCTATATATTAATTCTTTTTACCTTTAATTATAATTGTACTGTATATGTATATCTATCATTCTGATTTTAAATATTGCTATCTGAATTTTAATAAGTATTATTAACTGATATTTATTTAAATGAAGAGATAATTTAATATAAAAATCCCCGATTCCGGGGTTTTAACCTTTTCGATATTATATAAATCAATATTCAAGAAATCTAGCCGACTAAGTTATGAACTTACCATATATAGTTCGGTGAATATCACTGGATTGTGGAATTTATCCATACGTGCGTTTAATGCAAATATAATTTCAATATATATTGCCTTCCTTATATACATAATTATATAGGAAAAAATAAAAGATATCCAGTGTATTCACGCGAATCTAATGTCGTATACGGAAAGCGCTCCGCATTTAATTGATACGTATACACAACAAAATGGTTTCTAATAAATGGCAAGATTTAATTTGCGGCCAATTATTTTATATATTCTCTAACTGATATATAATAATTTGTCAAGAATTTTGAAGAAAAACAAAGAGGAAAGGAACGCGATAGCTCGATTTAGATCGTGAAAACATCGACCTCGAACGAGAGGCTGTTATTAATCTGGAATAAGCTAAGATGCTCACGCACTATTTCTGCGCGCGTTTTCATCTCTTTGCTTCTCGTAATTTCGCGTAAGCCTGGTAGAACTGGAGTATCCAATAAGAAAGACCGAGCAATGATCGGCGAACGACGAGCAAGTGGTGAGGGAAGGTGAACGTGCGAAGTAATCGCGAGGATGCAAAGTTTTTATTTATCGCAGCGGAAACCGTATGAGTTTCTCTAATCCCATTCGAAGTAATGATATCTCGGGAGCCATATAGGTTGGTCTGCCATCAGCTACTGTAATTGGCCCATTACTTGCTACCGCATGGAATGCAATCCAATTAGAGAGACAGAGAGCGTATAGAGCCGGAGGCTGAGGCTCCTCGCCACGTTACTCTCATCCTCCCTTTTCTTCTCCCTTCTTCTCACTGTTGCACACGTCCTGTTCATCCTGCTATACCAACCTTCGTCCGCGCGCGCGTGTCGTTTTGCTCCGATTTTCCCCTTCCGCTTCGTCGCCTTCGCTCTTCTTCTCGCCCTTTTTGCGGCGAGATTCTTCCGAATTTCGTCTTCTTACCTGTCTCACCAAATTCCTGACGCGACAGATGCCTTCGCAAAAATTGAACATGCCAATCGGAGATGAATAACGACACGCTCGATCGTTCCAGCTGGCTACTTTGCCGCTTTCTTTATTTATTGAGTAAAGCACAGGTGATACTCACGTTCATGTAATTGCTGTTTGATGAATATATTTCATCTTATTAGAGCGAGCAGATATGTATATGTATATTTCGGCGACTTCATTTTTTCTTTCACATTCTTGCTTGAAGAGAAATCGAGATATGATGGATGAATTTATTTTATCTTGAAACCCTATAAAAATGACAGATAACACAAATTAAATAAAATGTCTAATTAAATGAAATGTATAAGATCTCGCTCCTGATTTGATGAAAAATTGATACAGCATGCATCATGCTTTTAAAGAAGATGACTCTGAATCTCTTTAGATGACAGAAAGATAGAGATCGATTTACAATTTATTTAGACATTTTCAATACATTTCTCGTTTAGTATGTTTCAATCAAATACAGTACAATAAAATATTTCTGTCGATAAAAAAGATATGCATTTAATGATCAAGCATTTCTCTCTGATCGTATATATATTTTTTTCTAATACGAGTATTAACTGCATGCTCTATCCAATTTAATGTAATAATTATAATTTGATGTTAATGAATACCATTTAAAATATATTTCTTCTTTACACAATAAAATATTTAATTAAATATTAATATTTAATTAAATATTTTATATGCGGGTTCTTAATTTTTGTTACAATAAGACTTTTGTTACTACAATCAGTAAGAAAGAGCCAAATTTTTTATTATTTAAAATTATATATATGTAAAATCGCGCTATATACATACGTGTAATTCTCTCGATCGCGATCCGCTCTCATCTTATGTAGCTACGAACGTCAAAGAAGCCTGCGAGAGCGGGAACTCATACACGTGCTTACGGATGCATCGCACCCGTATCTATCGGCAGGTGCATCCGAGATTACGCGTGTAAAACGAGAGAAGGTGTATCGTGCGTGTATGTGTATATGTACATACATGTATACACGTATGCTGTACGCAACAAGAAGAAGTGATGCGTTGCTGGCGGCCTTAACGAGCCGCGTACGCACCGGTTTTAGTTTAGCAAGGTTATTTGCTAAACGGCCTTCCTGCCTGCGTGAGTAATTGCCACTGAGATCATCGAGAGCGCGACTGAACCGTTTTTAATCGTTAGTCAAAAAAGCATCGTCGCTATAAACTAAATATCTCTCTCGGAAGTTTGCAAAATTGCGCGCCTCCTGCTCAGATTCTAATACGATAAAACTGGAATCTACACAGAGAGAATTTTCTCTTAGAATTTATCCTGAAATTCATGATAATCCTGAGAGACGATATCACATTGAAAGAATTTTTTATAAGAGTTTCTCTGATTAATATTTTTACCACAATAAAAAATATTGATATCTACCGCAATAAGATATATAAGAAATATGTTTGATTAATTTTACTAAAATACATATATAGTAAAAAATTTCAATCATAAAAACTGATGTATTCAGTGGCTCTTGCATAGTAATTTTCGGTTTATTATTAAACATGATAATAGTGTAGAATTTTGCGATAAAATATAACGAAAAATTCTCTCCGTGTATTTATTTTTAATGAAGATTCTGTGTAACAATAAAATTTTAATTGCAAAACTACGTGTAACACGAACTTGAAGATTACAATCGAGATAATGGGATTCTTTGTAAAATCGAAAGATGTGATATAACTTATATTTTATCTTTTCTTCTCGATAGAATATCCGATTGACACATTATTCGGATCGCAGCATAGCATCCACCGTGGAATATTTCGTTATGTTTTTCTAGGAGAAACCGCACAAATGTTCGCAATGTTCAAAATCATTTCCTACGCCGGGTGACCTCAAGAGCCACATGTACGTGCATAATGGGCTCTGGCCGTTCAGATGTCACATTTGCAGCCGGGGCTTCAGTAAACCGACCAACTTGAAGAATCACATGCTGCTTCATCTAGGCAGATGCTCCAATAAAAAGTACATCAAGTCTATTTCCGACTTGTGACTGACATGAATATCAAGTTTCGTGAAAGCTTCGTAAAAAAGATTTAGAAATTATTGACGTAGACAGACGTATACACACACGTAATGTGCCATTCTTAGTCAAACATGTAATTTGACAAGAAGACAATCGTACATAAGCAATATTCTCTTGTATTATGACTGATTTAGATTACTTTATGTGAAAGCATACACTTGTTCAATGATGTAAATTTTTTAAGAAAGACTTTTTTAGTTAAATTATCCGATAAATTACAAATATTATAATTATAGTCATTCGTATAATTAATATATTATTTTTTTAAGAACGTGGATAATAGAATTTATATCGAAAAAGTTCTTCTCTTAAACGTAACTTACGTTTGTATGCACAATGATAGAATAATGTTAGCTTATCAGGATAATATTATAATGCTTATACATATATCTCCATCTTTCTTTTTCATACATTTAATCATTAAAAAATATCCTGTAAGAAGATATTGTTAATAAGCTTTTTTCATTATGAAAGTTGATTCTATCATCTTTAGTCATTCAAGATTTTATTTTATCTTTATTATTTATCTCTTTACAAGGAGGAAAAAGGAGGATTATTATTTAAAATTAATCTTTAAAAATCGAGTGGATTCTTCGATTTGTTCAGTTTTCAATTTAGAATTTTTAAATAAATATGCCAAAGTGATATTTTATTTAAAAATATGATACCAGTCTAGAATTTCCAATTTTCCGACAAGTTCAATTTCTAAAGATTAACTGGATATATAATATCGAGAGAACAAATAAGCCACTTTGTACAAACATAAGAGTTCTTCGTGAAATGAAGAGCGCAAGTTGCCATTTTCTTAATAATTATAAGCAATAATTAAAGATACTGTGCGTTAGGTACTTTAAGAACTTGTACTTGTACATGATACATATATGTATATGTGTATGCGATAAAATGATGTATTGTAACGCTACTTTTTTTTACAGAAAGCGTGGCAATTTTTGTTTCATCGATCTCTTGTCTAATGTTCACGTTTTTATAGATATCTTTCTCAAGGTATCTCTTTAAATAAATATTAACTGGATCTTTTTCGTAGACGATTTATTTGATTGGATGATTGATGCGTGCTTTTTTTTAACCGGTGTAAACGCATTGTAAGTCGCGCACGGGATGATATACATACTCATTTCATTCCATAATTTTGAATGTTGGAGTACAAAAAGATGGGCCACACATATATTCTCTGTAAATATTCTATTAAACGGAACACAATTTGGAGATGTTTAGATTTTCAACAACTCTTTTTTTCTTTCCTTCGTTTTCTTTACGCAACTTTATATGCAATTTCGTGTGGATATTTTTTTTACGCAATATTTATCTATATCTCTTAATATTAATACACGCCGCCGGAACCGCCACTGCCGAGTCCGGCTTTCGTGTCGACAGGTACTTGTTTTTGAAAGCAATCCTCCAAGAATTGCTCCATCGAAAGATACAAATGCCCCTTAACGCCCGCCAAAGTATGACTTACATCCGGATAGACCTATGAGTAAGTCAACAGATGCATGCTTTCAAGATGCAAGTTTATAATTTATTATAGTAATTTAGAATTATATCTCTGTAATATGACAATGAATCTCTTGTCATCAATTGAGGCTTCTGTTAAATTTAATTTAAAAAAGATTGAAAAACAATGTTCCTCTGTATTTTAATTCAAAGAAAGGTATAGAATGTCTTATGAGAAAGAAAATATTAAAATACCTGCTGCCGAAAAAGTATGCCTTTCTTAGCGAGATGACGGGCAAGCGCCATGGATTGTTGAAATTGAACGTTGTCATCCGCAGTCCCGTGTACCAAATAAAACATCTTATCGTGCAGATATTCTACTTTGTCGTAAACGTTAGATTCGGCGTAGCCTTTGTAGTTGGATGTCACGTTTGGTAATCCCATGTACCTCTCGGCGTACGCGGAATCTGTGCGATATAATTATATTTTGCGTTTGTGAAATAAAATCATCGGTAAAATATCATCATAAAATAAAATCATCAAGGTAATAAAATGCAGAGATATTTTTTCAGAAGAATTTTAGCTCCAGGATAACGATCCACAATACCATAAAGTTCCCAGGAGACGACAGGTGCGACGCTTATTCCGCACTGGAATACGTCTTGCTTCGGATTAGCTAGAACGAGGGCAGCGACGAAACCACCATAACTCCATCCCCAAACAGCGACCCTTCGTTTATCCACGAAGTGTAACGAATCCCGTAAGTACCTGGATAATTGTAAACATATTTGGAATAAACAGTATTATAAATTAGTTTTACAAATAATATGGAACCTCTAAAAATGGGTGTTTTATAAGCAACATATACATACAACGATTAAAGAATTTTGTTTATTAAGAATAAAAATGAAATGTTTAAGTTCAAGAAGCAAAATTTGCGGAGCCAATATCTTGCTTACTCCGTAACTTCGATTTGGTCAGCCACTTCCACGGAACCTAACCGATAATAAACTTCATGAAGCAATTTATAGCCTTGTCCTCCGCTTCCTCTACCATCAATCTGTGCGACAATCACATTTTTCCGACTAGCTAAATATGTGTTCCAATCTATTTTAAACATCTCGGTGACCAGTTGCGACCCAGGAGCACCGTATCTGTAAAAGAAAACTAGACATTCTATACAAGTAAAATAAAAATTTTTTATCTCTAGCTTATTTGGTAAATGAATTATTCAATAAGCCAATAAATCAAAAGAAGACAAAATAATAAATAAAATATTTTATATTGCTCGCTTTAATATTTTAAATTTATTACGAGTAAATTAAATAAATCATTATTTACATCTAATTTCATCACATAAATTGATTGATAATTACACCGTACATTAGATACCGTTTTATGCAGTAATCTCATTGATTAAGAGATTATAATGATTCAAGATTTTATACACGAGCTCTATCTGATATATTTTTTAAAATGAAAAATACAGATGAAAGAGAAGCATTATGCAATAAATTGCAATATATAAATGTACTTACACTTGGACAACCAATGGATAGCGCGTAATTTCATCTTCTCTAAGCCCAGGTGGTAGGTGCAATCTCACCTGGGCATTGTAACCGCCGCTAATATGCACAGGAAATGTCTTTACCTGCGGAAGTGCGATGTTTGCCACTTTTTTCTACAATAAACACACATCCGTGGAAAAATTAATTATAAGATGCAGCTTTGAAAAAAATCGATCTCTACTCGCAGATAATAGTTTAAAAGCTTAACTTACGCGTAACAAGGTATTGTTCTGCAATATTGTGATAAGTCGCGGCCTGGGCAACTCCGTTTTGTAGAGAGCCACCGTGGGTATACCAGGTCCAAGGCACTCGAGAACGAAATACTCATGGCTCGCCGATGGGAAAATCGCGTTGTGATACTGACAGGGAGGTTCGCCGATCTCTAGAAGTACAAAACGTATCGAGGCCGAATAATAGGATCGTGCACTCGGACGAGCGGTAACACACGACTATTTACGCGCGCAATTCCAGGCTGGTATCGTTTTGTTAGATCATTTAAAATATACAGCGGAATGTATATACATTTAAATATCTACAATATATAGAGTCTAGATATATTTTAGCGTTTTCCACCACATTCAAATATACATCTGCGCTTTATACATCCATACATATCAAACATACAACACGCTGTTGTATACAGAGAAAATATATAGGATATTCCTCAATAAAACCAATTTCTTCGAACTGTGAAGTGGTTGATTAATTTAGAATTGATCTTTTCTTTTGCAAAAATATCGAGACGTTTTAGAGCTTTTCTAATTATACGAATGAAACTGAAGAAACTGTTGAAGCTTTAGAGAAACACAAAGAGATGAAATATAAAATCATATTTATTCAAATTTTCGATAGAACTTTATTTGGATATAATGTTAAAAATCGAAAGGTTGCGATAAATAATGATAACGTCTTTGATATTTTCGCTGAGAGAAAATAAATTCAAAATTGTTCAAGAAATTCAACAGTTGCTTTGAAGCTTACCGAGGATCATTCTATATATTGTCAACTAACAGATATTGTTTAGTTGCGTACCGTCTCTACCTGATTGATTATTCGTGGATACCGTCCGTCTCTCTCTGTCAGCACTCACACACTTAAGACGGCAAGAAAATGGTACAAAAGAAGAAGTAGGCTTTAGATTCGAGAATGCCGCACCATCGGCACCAGGCGGTCGGTATTATTGTCGTGGATTACCAATAAAGCCGGCTGTTAAGAAATCTCTATAAAGGAAAGGACGTGACTGTATGGCAGGACAACAATGGTCCAAAAAATCCAGACAGCCTCTTAACAGGACCCTACGCACGCACAACAAGGAGTTGTCCCAAAAATAACGTTTCTATTATCCCGTTATGTTTTTTTATATGATTCTAAGATGATCTTATAATTAAATATATTTTAAAATGTTTTTTTATTTTTAACATTTTTTATATTTTGCTCGACATTGCTTAAGTGTTATTCGAATCATAAAAATCTCGAAATATAATATCTCTAGAAAAAATCAAAATTAAACACTGTTATAAGTCAGCTAATAGACGAGTAAACTTTTAGAGGAATTAAAATTTTGAGACAAAAATATTTAATGTAATTTATTATTTCAATTATTTTTGCAATAATTTTCCCGTTCAGAACGATTAATTTTTAATATATCAAATTTAAAGTTTATACATTTATAATTGGATATTATTATTCTAGTCAATAAAATATTTTAATAAAAGTGATTGAATTAAAAATATTATACTTAAATTTATGTTAAATCTCCAATGCAATAAAAAAATATGCCGTATTGAATTTTTTAATCATACATACGCGATATCTAGTATATATTTTGATGATAATAATAAAACATTGAGAAAAAATAGATCATCTTTTTTTACGCAAAAAATCGCGCGATAAGATCCTTTAAGAGTTCTGAGCTAAACACATCTGAAGCACATAAACGATACAACATTATTGACATTGTACACGTATGGTGCGAACAACTATAAGACTTTGGCTAACGCGCGTTTAGCATGTATAAATTTATACACATTATTAAATGTTTAAAAACAACAATAGTTGGTATTCGTATAAAAAGGTAAAAAGAAACATTAAAAAACTGTATGTAAGTATATCCGTGTGTAAGTACTAATGTCGAGAACAGTACTATTATATAGTAGGAATATATATATATGATATGTTTGGAATATATAATAATGGTTGAAAAATACAGAGTAAATTTTAGTTTTCAAGTAATTTTTCATTGAAATATACCTCCTGGCAGAAAACCTTTATATAGATTTTTAATCTAATTGTATTTTTAGCGTTAATACTATAAACGCTGCCTTACCCTGTTAAAAATAGCTTTGTGTCTTCCATATTTGAGGAAGAAAGAATGTCATATAATCTGGTTGTTAAAAATTTAATATATATATAAAATATATAATATAACGAGCCAATCAAAAAACTTCTACGAAATCTTTTAATTAGGAAAAATATCGAAAAGAGAAATAAGATAAAGTAAGAGAAAGATGGAATTTTGTAATTCATATTTCAAGAAAATAGAGGCTACGTTTCTAGATTGCGTGCGAAATAAATGTGTTACCGCATAGTGAATAAGTATAGTCAAAATCATTATAGTGAATAAGTATAGTTTTATGTAAATGAATAAAAAAATATAATTTGCTACTTTGAATGTGCAATGTGTTAATTGAGTTTAATTAATAGTAAAAAGAAAATACTTGGAGGACTATGAAAATCAAATATGGAGTGTACGAGAGCATATGAATAAAATAAATATAAACAACATTTATAATTTCATTGTCGATAAAATTTGCATGGCATATAAATTTTCATGATATTAAAGAAAAGTTACAATATAAAATTAATTATAAAAATTAACATGCAATATGTACAGAATTAACATAAGCATAACAGAGCCAAATGTTAATAGTAGCAGCATTGAAAATATCACATATTTAAAAAAAATATAACTGTCTGCTAATAAATGCTAATAATGATATAAAACATCGTCGTAAATAAACTTAAAAATTCATGCAATTGCCATAAGGAAATTTTGTATCAAGCCTTGAATCAAAACATTTGCGATATCTATATTTTATTAATAAAGAGAATAATCTTAGAACTCACTTGAAGTATTCTTGTTTTTTGACTTGTTTTTTTTGGAAGTATCTTTTGCTTGGCGATTTTCCTTATTGTCCGTTTGACTCTCATAGTGATCCTGATGCCATTCATTTGGATTGGCCTGACCATTCTGATGAGCATTCGAAGAACTAGTTCGATGTTCGCTTTCATCATTGTTCATCACATCGGATGAGACGGTACACGTGAGGCATATAGCAGGAGGTAAAGGCGTTCCTTCTTGAGGAAGAGTGGAGCTCACACGATAGAGATGTCTCTGGCCCGGTCTCATGGATGGAATACCGATGAAATATCTGATGAAAAAAAGCGCAAATTGTTTTTATATTAAATCGTATTAATTACATTTTTAATAATGCAAAAATAATTAGTTAACTGATTAACGAATTGTTAGCTTACATAGTATTGTTCACTTGGTCCCATACTAAAATCTTCACAACTTCAAATTTCCCATGAGTCAAAGGCACTATTTGTTTTCGGAGCACATTAGCCCAGATTATATGCTTGTAATATCCCGCCGGTCCATCTTTTACAGGACTTATCGCGACATAACTGCTAGCATTTGCTGAAAAAACAGGGACCTCCGGAGGAGTGTCCACCCATCCGCGATCCTCGCTCGTTATCCTTTGTATTTCCTGAAATGATTTATTTATATATCTATATATATTTATTTATATATCTTAACATTTTAATCTATTTGAACAAATATTTGTGTCTTTTTATATCAAAACGCAGATTTATTAAAAAATAAAAGAAATTTTATCTTATATAACAATGTTTGTTAGAAGCAAGCTTAGAGAAGTATCGTATTTTATAAAATAAAATTGCAAAAACATATGAATATTTATGTATTATATAAATGTATTCTGTATATGCAAAAGAAGATGGTACTTACGAACCTGACAGTGCCACATTGGACTTTTACAGATTGTCACCAATGAAAGATTCTGGGCGCGCGTCAACCATGTTATGCAGACTTCTGTTTGAGATACCCAGGAAGCTGTTGAGAAGTAATGATCCCTGGAGAAAATCCAAGAAAGATAGTGCATTTAGAAATTTGGGAAATTTAAGAAATAACAGATACGAGTATTAATAACAAAATGCAAATAAATTTTTTTAGTTATAAGAGAACATTAAATGAGACAATAAAATGTATGCGAGAGTTTTATAATTTTTTAATCACAGGTAAAATAATTAATTTTTCTACTACGAATTAATATCTATATTACTTATATAAGAGAATAAAATTATATTATAGTTTATGTTTTTTTATTTATTATTATTACCAATAAGTATTCGAGTATATATAAAATAACTTCTCTGATATTTGTACACGCTCTCTCGTTTATTAAAACAATTATTTATTTAAAAATTTAAATTTATTATTAACAATTTCTAAAATTAATATTAAATATTGATTTTAGAAATATTACATTATTTAATCGCAATTTTAGAAATCTTTTCAAGGCGCAGTCATCTTATTCGATGATATTTGAGCGAGAAATTAATGGCACATTCTACTTTATGGTAATATCTTAATAATATTATCGTATTTTTTTTTTAAAAGACGATTATAATGGAAATACCAAACGTGTTTCATTTCTTACAATCATACCTTTATGGTATATAGCGCTCTAATATTTACATGTAAGACATAGTCATCTTGTCATTTGTGCGATGACACTCGAACGAGAAGGTAGTAGCACGTGACGTGCAGTAATATCTTATTAATATTGTAGTAGCTTTCGAAATACGATCGCGTATATGTATAAAGTAAATATCGAATGTATCTCATTACAACAATCCCACTTTTGCGGCTTTTGGTTGAGTTCTGCTAACTACAAGACGTAGTTGTCTTATCATTCGTGCGACGACACTCGAACGAAAAGGTAATGATAGTGCGAGACGCTCTGTGTAATATAATAAATATATAATATCTTAGAAATATCGTGTGATAATATCTTTTGAAATATTAAATGCAACAATAAATCATGAAGTGTATTACTAAAAAATTATAGTTATAAATTATTGTTTTACTTCGATGTTTAGAGTACAACTGTAATAGAACAATTGCTTCTTTAATATTTCTTTTGGGAAAAGGAATTTGAGTAGATCGTTTTTTATATAAATATAATTTCTTAATATATTTATTTTGCAAAATTCATGTTCGAAATGTATCATCAGTGTAATAATAAATTTATATTTTTTTCTATAATTTCGGATGATACATCGTGTCTTAATTAATTATTTGGTTCGCGTAATATCATATTGTTTCGAAAAGAAGTTACTAATATATTAATCTCGAATTGTTCAATTATTAACAAAGTATCGCGGGTTTGCATTATAATAATAAAATTATTCTAAAATATAGATTATTTGTTAAAAATAGAGAGCAATAATGGCATCCGCGGCAAATGGTATACTTTAATAAAATAATTTTCTACTGCGTAATTTTCGAGAGTGGATTATAATTTCGCATTATGTGTAATTTTCACATTATTTTCCTGTCGCAATATAATAAAGTATGTGACACAATAATGTTTGAAATGTTATAGAAAGTGTCGTGATTGTATTTTCGCGAAATGACTGTTATAGTATCACGAAGGGAAAAGATGAACAAGAAAGAAAGAGGAAGTCCTAAAGGCATCGAGTGTCAGCGGAGCAATCGTGAGGTAATATATAGCTTATTTAATTTATTATTTGTTGTGAGTTAATTTCTCGTTTATCTCGACAATAATGATTTAATTTTATATACACATTGTGTGTAATGCATAAAATATTCTAAATTTTAGTTTAATATTTAATACAATTGATGTGTGTGTGATAGTATTTATAATAATTAATATTTTATATGTATATATTATATAAACGATATAACATTAAAAATTTGTTAATTATTTGAATAATTTAGATAAAATTTATGTAAAAATTTTTTTCTGGAAATTATATAACTTTTATAAAATATTAAGGAAGCTGAAAAAATAAATTTAAAATTTATAATTGCAAGTATTTTTTTGAAATGTTAATTATTTGTAAAATAATATTTTATACATATAATTTATATGTATTTTTTTCTTATACTACAGCTCAACTTGTATACTACAACTCCGCTGCTCATCATACCGGTGAGTGATAAATTATTTCTTATTTTATATAATCTTGAGGTGATAGAGATTTGCAAAAATTATATCAAAAATATTATGTGACAATAATGTGCAGCAATAAAAAATTTTAAATTAATTTATTTTAGAATTTGTTTGACATCTAAATTGACTTGTTTGATTTAATAGCTAAACATTTTTTTAATTATTTGCTTATTTGCAATAATTTTAGCAGAAGAAAAGTGTACAACCAGGCGCTTTATATATTATATGTTTGGCCTTTTATTTTTATAGTTTTTTCAATTTTATTTTTGCATCTAATTTTGTTATTTTATATTATCTTTTATCTTATATTATATTTTATCTATCTATATATTGCAAACAAATTGCTCATCCAATCTAAAATAACTTTTTGATCACATAATATTCTTATATAAAAAATGCTTTTTTCGGGAGGGCATATTCCTTTATTTGTTTCTATATTTTAAAAAAGGAGAAAAAAGATAATGAAAGATTCCCTCTCCGTTTGATTGAGCTTCCCCCTTTCTCTTTGTAAGACAGATAAATAAACTTACATGTGCTCGATGATAGACGGTGGTTTCACTACCTTCGTACGAATATTTTTCGGATCAGCTAAATCGGCAACATACAGTCGTACCAAAGGATTTGGCGTTCCTGGCTAAAATAAAATAATATTAAGATATAGCGCTCTTTCTTGATCTTATTAATAAAAATAATATAAAAAAATTTGATTAAAATATAATAATGTATCTTTAATTTTACGCGTACCTTAGGATACCTTAATGATCGTATATCAGGATATAGAGCCTTATTTCCCTCTCCAAACCATGAAATGTGCATCTCTTCTACGAGAGAATCATTAAACGAGGCGTAAAGCATCATATGACCATCCGGTGACATCCAGATTGCTTCTCCACTATGCAATATCTCTTCTATAAATAGCATTAAAGTAAATAGATCATTATATTATCTTTTAATTATTATATATGATCATATATATGTATTTTTATTTTCACAAAATTATACTCTCAAAGTTTTATTTAATTTTCTGCTTTCTCTTCCCTTTATTATATCTTCTTGATCCATTGTCTCTAAATTGCTTATATATAAAACTAAACAGAAAACTACAGCGTGTCTTACCTTCGTATAGCCAATCTGGTACGCCATTGGACAATATACCAGGTACCGCAGTATTTGTTACGCGATACCCAGTGTCGCTCATAGGAGCTGTCATATAATAAATATCGTAGTCCTGTACCATGACGAGTCCGTGTCCACTCGGAGTCCATTGCGCTAGCAGAAGATACGGGTGAACATCTTTTTCAGGATGAGGAGTTAACACAGTGCACTCTCTGTAAAGCCATTTATAGAAATTTTTAAATGTCATGTGATTTAAAAAGACTTAATTTAATTAATAATACACATTAAAGGAAAATTATCATCGTTATACATTAATGAAACATTAAACGATACTATAAATAATCAAACGTTTATCCGTGTGTATATAAATTACACTGACCGTGACTTGACGTCATAAATGACGTACTGAGCTAGATACGAATAACGAAATAATTTCTTCACATTTTGAGCAAGAAGTAAATATCGATGATCCGGTGATAAGGAAAATTTTACTGGATTCAGTCGTCTCTGTAAAGTTTTTTAAATGTTTATCTCCTGACAATTAAATTGAAAATTGATGGCATTCTTAGGTAAATACTCACAAATGTTTCATTCGGCATTAAACTATGCGACACAATGTTTGCATCCGAAGCATCCAACAATGAAATACCACCCCAAGTATCTCGGTAGCATATATGACAATCACTCGCCCAGGATCCATTAAATAATAAGGGAGATAATTCTCCGGAAAGCACCTACAAGACGTATCTCCGAATCAATCTAGTTTATTCTATTTTTATTTAAGAATGTGCTGATTGGTGCGGAAAGAGATATTTTCGTCATTTTATGATTATGTACATATATATGTGTATTTCAAACACTTAATTAATATAGACACAAATGAAGTATTATTTTATTCTTTGTATTACAGAAAATTCTTTAGCTCTGTATTTTCTCACATTTTCCCAGAGATTAATTTTAATTAAATATTGATACAAATTGTACGCTTTACTCACCTCGGAGAGTCGTAATCGCGATCCTCGTACTCTGGGGCCGTCATCGGGAGGTGTAAGCAAAGCGACAGATGTAACGATAAGGGCTAGGACCGCGACGATCACGAGCAACGCGATTAAAATCCCACGCCAATTCCTTTGATTTGGATTGGCTGAAACTAGCTCCTATCACAAAAATTCTTATTAACGTTAATGTCAAACTATTAAATTAATGTGTGCTGTGTAAACATGCACTTAAATTCTTTTTATAGTTGCAAAAATATATAAAAATGTATAAAAAAATAATGCATCAACATATAATAAATGCAAATTTTCATCCGATATAATGTCAAAATAATATAATTAATTAATAATATTAATAATATAATTATATATATATATATATATATATATATATATATATATATATATATATATATAATAAGGATTAATTAAAGTGCGAAATATTTTCTCATAATACAAGGAATGCTATAATTTTATAATTCTACAATTTAATATCCAACTAACAAGAAAATAGATTATTAGAACCAATCGCAGTTAGCAAAGTGCAGTTTTTTTCTAATAAGAATTTATTGATTAATTCTATAAATGTACGTTTTGGTCCCTTAGACTATCAACAGCAAGTGAATCAAGCTCAAAGATATATGTATATACGACCTTCAAAAATAGCGTCACAAAGATCGGAATACAACTAGAATTAGTTGTGCTTGGATGATGGGTCTATTCGGATACAATAATTTCGGAACAACCTTAGCCAAATAATTATTTTCTCAACAGCTATAACCGGAAGAAGACTTGTCGCACTCAGTCGTAAAGATCGATTTAAATTTTTGAAGATCATATGCACAGCCTTTAACCTTTGATTTACTTGCTGATGCATGGTCCAATACAGAGATTGAAAAATATACATTTATAGAAATAATCAATAAATTTTCACTAAAAAAAGAAAAAGAATTTGTGTGCTAACTGGGTCTGATTCTTGATAGCCCATTTTTCTGTCAATTGGATATTCAATATGCATGTATTAAAGCCTTATACTTTGGGGTTTTTAGAATCTACAATTTAATTTAGAATATAATATCATATTTTACAGAATTTAATAATGTCAAAACTTTTTTATACACCCGGCACAAAAAATATAAAAATAATACACAACTTAAACGATATGAACATTAACATGATGGAATATTATTAGAAGATTCACATGTCTTTTACGACATCTTTAACGTGTTTGTGTTGGCTCGTAAACAAAAGCAGGTAACAAAATGGATTAGAATATGAGTATTAGATCATCGACAGAATAATTTATAAAGGAATAGTTGAGAACAAAAATCGCGGTATAAAAACGTCTCTATAAATACATTTATATCATCCTTTTTAGGTCAAATACTTGAGAATATTGTTGAAAATCGCTGACTTGATGACGCTGATCGCGTGTAGATAAGAGTCAATTACAAGAGTTTTGTGTTTCACAGCGAAAGCTAAAATCTAGTCAGCTGCTGTAGCTAAAATCGATAGAGAGAAGCGATGTACTGCGCTGTGCGTCAACGAGTTTAAGAGACGAACGCGTATCAATGTCGTGCTTTTAAGGAAATCGATTTATTTTAATAATAAATTTAAAATTCTGACGAGTCTAATTTTTTATCTTGTAGAAAATTTGACAAATTATATATTATAAGAATTTATCAAAATCATCTTTTCAGTAATACACCGTATATAAGACCGTCAAATAATTATTAAACAGTAATCTAAAATTATATCACACGGTACCGCATTCATTTATATTAATCATAATCAATATTTCTCTATATAATTCTTAATGTAAAATAATATTTACTGTAAAATATAATCTCAAAGTTACTCATCTGATGTGATATTAAGCGTTTTAATTAAGTAATTTTTTAAGTTATTTAGTGTGTTGTACATGAATTAAAAAAATAGCATAATATTTTTGCAAATAATGTATAATGATTTTACGGTATTATAATATAATGATAGCATATATACCCCATATAATAACTGCTGCTGCATAAATTAATATCTATTATTTAAAAGAAAAATGTACTTTGTGCACTATCTATTTGTGGAAATTAAATCATCTATTTATCTCATCATCTCGCGTGTATTGATAATACTTGTTGCTGCTAAACCGCACTTGCCATTTTTAACTAGCATCCACGAGAGTTAGTTGAAATAATATTAACTTACAAAAAAACAAGAAAAATTATAAATGAAATATAATCGTTTTTTATGTCCACATTTTTTGCAAGAAAATCTGCTTCTCATAATCGTATGCAAAAATTGAGAAATCACAAATAAATGTATTTACTTTATTTATTATTAAAATGTATTTAAAATTAGCAAATTAAAAACATTGCACGGATATATTGTGTGACGTATGATGGTAATTATGACTTAAGGCTTAATTAATTACCTCGTCGTCGTAAATGTTATCGTGATCTGCCATCGGTGGTGCGAATCGAACACTCCGCGACTTTCTCTGGACCTGAGCAGCGAAACGACGCGGCCCTTTACGTTTATCCCATTCGCTGTTGTTAGTAATTTCTGCAAATTATAATTCACACACTCATTCACTACTCCGAATCTACAGTGAGATCACGTAGTTTGACAGCTACGAATCACTTGTGCCGTACGAATTTTCAATACTGAGCGAAAGCTAATCCCTTCCGAGAGATGTTGCGGACGTAGAGTCTGCGCATTCGATATTGGATGCTGCGCTATAGAAAGAAAGAGAGAGAGAGAGAGAAATAGGAAAAAAGAGGAAGAAAGAAGGGGTGATAAGAGGGAGAAAGATGATAAATCGAGAGAGAAAGATAATAAAAGGGAAAAAAAGATAGAAGAGGGTGCGAGGAAAGAGGAGAGCGAGAAAGAATTTATTTTTATCTTCTCTGAGGATTAAAAAATCAGTATGTAAGAGTATATAAAATAATAATTGCTACAATTAAATAATAGTATAAGGATTAAAATAAATAAAAATGTACGCGAATATAAAACACACTGAGAAAAAAAGTTGTTAACTCAACTAAATTATTTAACTATAAATACTATTTAAGTTAATTGAATCTATAGAAGTATTTAAATTAAATACAACATATTAAATTTAATATAATGTGTATTTAACTTAAATACTTAAATATATGTACAATTAACAAAATAGTAATTAGTTGAATAATTTAGTCAAGTTAACAATTTTTTTCTCAGTATGTTATTACAAATAAAGTATTTAAAAATTATATTTAATATATATAACAAATATAATGAAAATTTATAGGAAGAAAAATTTATAGGAAAAATAAAGTAACTTATTAGACGTGCAGACAATAAATATAATAAATTTATATATATATATATATATATAAAACTACTTTTACATATATTTATATATATATATATATATATATATATATATATATATAACAAAGCTTATATCCCGCCATAACGATATTAAATCGAGAATTGAAGGATTATCTCGAAGAAATGTCGCGCGCACTCAAACTCTCACACGCCGGAAATGAATACACTCGCGTAATAAAGCAATAAACTTTAATATTAGAAGCCAATAAACCGTAGCGATACAATATAATTTCAAAAGTTAAGTTTATAATGCAATTAAATATGTAATATAATACTGATATATATATATATATAGTGAATTTTAAGAATGTTTTTTACTTCAGCTGTGTATGTATGTAATATATATATATATATATATATATATATATATATATATATATATATATATATCTCACTATTAAATAAATATATATATATATATCTCACTATTAAATAAATAAATAAATATATATATATATATATATATATATATATCACTAATAAATAAATATATATATATATACATATGTAATATGTATATTACTCATCTGTGTGTAATTCTTTCTCAAATTACATATATGTAGTAAAAATTTTTCTTTATAATGAGAAATAAAAAAAGGATAAAAATTTAATAAAAATACATTTTTAAGAACTGCTTCTTTAATAACTTTTTATATTCTTCAATTTTTTCTATTTTTTTTACTGAACATATATATATATAATATATATATAATGCGTAATTGGAAAAGGCCCAGAACTCCTAAAATATGACGAGCATAGCATAGTAATTAACTCCTTAAATTGCGACGCGCATATATAGTATAGTAATTAACCCATTTTTTTCCCGTCAATATAGATAGATAGAATTGAGAAATAATATACTATATATATATATATATATATATATATATATGCTCTCCAATCAAAGAAGAGTAATCTCTTCTCGTGCAATAAAAAAAGCAATTATGTGAAATTGCCTCGGTTAATTATGGTAGATCACGCAGAAGTAGTGCATATCTAAATTAATTACAAATAAGGAATGATTCTGGACATATCATAGATAAATTGAAAAAAATTCCACTATTTTTATAATATATATATGAAACTTTCGCAACTCACACTCAATTAAAATAATGCATTTGTATTTTCAAAACATCATCAATAATAATTAAGGGTCAATTTCATTAAAGTCAACTGCAATCTCCGATTAAATATCTTTATCTCTAAGAATATATCTAAAAAGAGATAAAAATATATATATAGTTGTAATCGGAGATTGGAGTTATATATATAGTTAACCGCCGTTGATGAAACTGGCCCTAAAATGAATTTGTAAATAAGCAATAACATATAAATAAGAGAACAAATAAGAATTATAAAACAAAAGTATGAATCTCAAGAATAAAAATAAAAATTAAATTAAATGAATAAAAAATGTACAAAAAAAATTGTACATCCGCACGCGCGCGCGCATGCATGCATGCATCCAATGCATTTATTATGTGCACACATATATACACGCACATATATATTAATCATATAATTAGTTCTTATATTAAATTATATACATCATGCAATGACAAAATTCGTGCATAAATTCAAAATATATTTAAAATTAAAAGATTTACTCAGCACCCGAGCGGCGACACGCGCAGTTTCACGGAGCCGCAGCTTTGATCACGTGACTGATTTTTAGTTCACTCATAGTCCGAATAGTGGTGCTGAAACTGGTCTCACGCTCGCGGAGAAGAACTGCGCTGCTGCGCGTTTCCGAGTCAACACTGGTGTCAACACTTTGTTGACTTGTCAAAAAACTCCAAAAGTGAATTGTCAAAAGCAAAAAAATTTTGCTTTATTTTTCATATTATAATATTTGCTTTATTATATTATATGCATTATGACGTATATAGTATAATGTATGTGTATAAATCCTGCAACATTTAAGATAATTACGAAGTTTAATTAATTATAATTACTTTGTGTGTACAACAATAAGTGACAAGAACGATGTCGGCATCAGAATCATTAGCAATTGTCCAATCGAAATTTGTCTCTGGGGAGACTGTCGTAACGGTATTCTTTTTCTCAACTTAATAAATAATGGATATATAATTATATAATATTAATTAATCATCATGGATTAATGGCAATCAACCATTGATCAAAACCCTTAGAAATTACAGTCAGTTATAAATAGTTGTCATCAGTAACTTGATATTATTATTAAAATCATATTGTAGGCTACAGAAGCATCCTTAATACAAGGTTGGGTAAAATCTTCAAGATATATTGCTCTTATTTACAAAGGCACGACTCATGCTTTAGCAATATTTCTTGCTTCAAAAACACCTCCACAAGTGTATAGTGATCTTACTCTAGAAGGAATATTACCTATTGATCAAGATTTTAAGTGTGGTATAGGTATGTATTGAGATTTTTCTGAGATATTAAATGTTATTAATTTTACTTAAATTTGTGCAGTTTATGGATATTTAAATAAATAACTCTTTAGCTGTAATTGAATCTCATCAACTTTTTATTATTAAGATACCAATGGAGATACACAAGATGGTCTTGATATATATATGAATATTACATCAAGAAAACTTCGTCTAATATTTGAAATGAAACTTGGAGAAGCAACCAGCTCATTAGTATCAGAAATATTTCGTGCAATAGAAGGTATATATGTGGATATTATATATACAATACATAATTCTTATTCAAAAATTATTTGTCTATAAAATAAAATAATTATGATTTTAGTATATCAGACAGGTAAAAGTCCTGCAGCAGAATTTTCATGGATTGAGAAGCTAACGAGAAGTACAAGAAATTTAGCTTCTACTGATAAAGATACACAGGATGCCGATTCTGTAAATTAACAAAAATTAATGTTACACAAATATGTAAATTGACTTATAAAATTTCAGGCTTTATAAAAATATATTATTTTTCTAGTTACTCAATCTGGAAAGCAATGATTTAGTAGTACGAAGGCAATGCTTTGCCTCGGGTAAATCCCCAATAGCTGCAAGAGAATCAGTAGTACGTTATCAGATGGCCTGTAAAGAAGATGATTACACATATAGCAAAACATTTCGGTTTGTTGCATTGCATTGTTATAAAAATTTTATTTCACATATTCTTTTATTTGTTTCAAAGATATATGCTTTAGATTACCATTAATAATTACAGTATATTGACTTGTACATGGAATGTCAATGGACAACCACCAAATGGTATTAAATTAGATCAATGGTTGAGTACAGATGAATTGCCACCAGATATATATGCTATTGGATTTCAAGAATTAGATTTAAGTAAAGAAGCATTCCTATTTCATGAAACTCCCAGAGAAGAGGAATGGAGGTATATTATATTAAAGATAAAAGTATAGTGTTACATAATGCATGCACATATACACAAATAGTATTTAAATATTAATACAGCCACATATATACACAGAGAAATTAAATATATATAATAATATATGAAAATATAAGAATAAAAATTCTATTACAGACAAGTAATAGTTGATTCGCTTCATCCCGGAGGTGTTTATGTCCAAGTTGCTCTTGTCAGATTAGTAGGCATAATGCTACTAGTATATGCACTTGAAACTCATATGCCATTCATTGAAAATGTATCTACTGATACAGTAGGAACAGGCATTATGGGAAAATTGGTGAGAAAATTTTTTACAATACTTCTACAATGCTTAATTCAATGCTTTTAATCTTCACACTTGAATACTTCATTGCTTATACTTATAGGGTAATAAAGGTGGTGTAGCAGTAAGTTGTTGCATTCACAATACGTCCGTTTGTTTTGTTAACGCTCATTTAGCGGCGCACTGTGAAGAATTTGAACGACGTAATCAGGATTATGCTGATATTTGTGCGAGATTATCTTTCACAAAATATGTTCCACCTAAAAATTTTAAAGATCACGAGTAAGTTTTTTGTATATATCATACATTAGTTATAAATGCACACACATTAATTATATATATATATATATATATATATATATTTATATAATTATATATACAAATTATGCTATAAATGTTATTGCTTATATTAGTTTATTATTTCAAATTTATTTACAACTTATAATTTGTGGTATATTAAATCATATTAATATCACAGTCAGATTTATTGGTTGGGAGATTTAAATTACCGGATAACAGATATGGATGCTACAGTGGCTAAACAGTACATTTCAGAAGGCAACTATAGTCCTATCTTAGCATTAGATCAGCTTGGACAACAACGCAAAGTAGGACGTGTGTTTCAAGGATTTCAGGAAGCTGAAATTAATTTTAAACCTACATATAAGTATGATCCAGGTACTGACAACTGGGATTCCAGGTATTTTTAAAATTTTATTAAATTGCAATTTTTTAAATGTGTGATATATTTATTAAAAATAAAATTTAATAACACATGATTTTCTTTTTATATGTGCATCTAACGATATAGTGAAAAATGCAGAGCTCCGGCTTGGTGCGATCGAGTATTATGGAAAGGAGATATGATTAAATCAATTAATTATAAAAGTTATCCAGAACTAAAGATATCTGATCACAAACCAGTTAGTGCAAGTTTTGAGTCCCAGGTAAATGTACAAACAAAAATTGTTTTTTCTTTTTTTCTTTCGTTTTTTATGATATATTTTCAAAGGATGATATATACTATTATGTATTATACTATCTAATCTTTTTTTCTTTCCTTTTTTATGATATATTTTCAAAGGATGATATATACTATTATGTATTATACTATGTAATCTTTTGAAACAGATACGAATTATAGACATGGTCAAATATCGTAAAATACATGAGGAAGTCATGAAGAAACTAGATAAATTGGAGAATGAATTCTTGCCTCAAGTGATGGTCGACACCACAGATATTATTTTTGATATTTTGAAGTTTCTCGAACCTAGTAGTAAAGAACTCATTATTGCTAATACAGGCCAGGTAGAGAATATAAATAAAACGATTTATATCATGTTATATTATACTACTAAAATATATGCACGTATCTGTATTTTTTATTTTTTGCAAATTAGGTGCCAGTGCAATTTGAATTCATAAAAAAATTGGACGATACAAATTACTGTAAGGATTGGTTGCATATAGAACCCTATACAGGTTTTATAAAACCAGGTATATATTTATCAAATTTATGCTTTGTTAAATATTTCACGTTCTTTGCATATTTCAATTATTTATTTTTTTCTCTTTTTTGGTCATATATAGGTGAAAAGTGCGATATTAAATTGGAGGTATATGTAGACAAGAAAACTGCATGTAAATTGAATTCCGGTGAAGATAAATTATATGATATTTTAGTATTACACCTCGAGGGGGGTAAGGATATTTTCATTACTATAACAGGTATGTTACATATGAAAACTTATTACTTTTACATTTGCTAGTTCTACAAAATAATTATGCAAATCAATGATACTTTTCAGGTACTTACGAGAGAAGCTGTTTTGGCTCCTCTATGGAAGCATTGGTTCATATTTCAGTTCCAATTAGAGAAATGCCTGTTGGACGACTAATAGAATTGGTTAATATATATACAATTAAATATACATATCTACATCAAAAATTGTTATACATCTCCACTATTCTAAATATTTGTCATTCTAATTTCAATATGTATTTTTATTCAATTCGAAACTATAGGAGAACAATAAAAATCCATCACAAGAACCATATCCAGTACCAAAAGAAATATGGCACTTAGTGGATAGGCTATATCGACACGGTATTAAAACTCCAGGACTTTTCGAAACACCAGGACTTCATAGTGAAATAATAGCCATTCGAGATTGGTTAGATGAATCGAGTCAAGATCCGATGCGTATCCTTTTCATATTTTAAAATATTACACATTATATTATATATCATTATTCCTTAATATATAATATATTAATTTTTTTCATCATACATAGCTGGTGGAATACATTCGGTAGCAGAAGCATTATTATTGCTTTTAGAGTCCACAGCTGAACCTTTAATACCATACAATCTTCATAATGTTTGTCTATCTGCGGCAACTAATTATTTTCAATGCAAACAAGTAAATCAAATTAAAAATTCTGACTTTATTATAAATAAGACTATGATTAAACTAAAATCGTCATATTGTTTCATTTACAGATTGTGATGCAGTTACCTGAAACTAGAAGAACAGTGTTTCTCTATATTAGTTCATTTTTGCAAGAGTTATTAAATCATATGCAAGATAACGAACTCGATGCTAAGACACTCGGTAGTTATTTTTATATAAATATATATTTCATCTATCATTTTACTTATTATTTACTCTACACTTTTTACACATTTTTAAGTGTTTGATGCATTATTATATTATTTGCAGCCACATTATTTGGATCAATATTTTTGAGAGATCCACCGAGGAGCAGAGATGATCGTCATCAAAGAAGTCGCGCGACTCAAATTACATTTGATAAGAAGAAAGCTGCATTTGTTTATCATTTCCTAGTCAACGATCAAAGCGATTTTATATTGGGTCGATAACGTGAAGATCCAAATTTTAATGAAATCCATAATACTAACAATATCACTTCAGCAACGAGTTTTTTAGAATTTTTAAATAGAGAAAAGCTGAAAAATATTAGATGTCTAGCTAGCAATTTTTTAGCGCTTTTTATATCAACATAAAAAATTGAACACATGCTTCTATTATTTGCTATAGAAGCTACTTTTCATAGCTACGTAAACAATTCGGTAGGTACATGTCGTAGATAGCTTAAGAAATTATGTAAATGTATTAATTCTTAAAAATAAATTATTTATTACGTGCACATAAATATAAAATCATATTTAATTGATAAAACCATTCTCTGTAATGAATTTATCTAGTATACATTAATATATAATTTGTAGCAAACGAATAAACGCATGAGAATATATAATTAAATATCAGACACTTGCTATTACTCTTATCAATCTATTTAATGAAGTTTTCCTTAAAAAGTGTAATAACAGGATAAAATAATGAAATCTATAAATATTTATTGGCGTTTTATTAAAAAAGTACAAAGTAAATAATAAATAATGTGTTGAACTTTTTTTTCATAGTAAAGTTGTACAGATTATTATAATGAACAATAAATCACTATTTTATTAATTTTAATTATGAATTTTTTCCTGTAAATTATCAAAATTTGTTAATTAATCCTTTATAAAATTATTTTACATAAAAAAATATAATTGATTTTGAAGAAAACTCACATAACCATACAATGATCATTTTCTATATAAAGAAGAAAGAATAAAATACATAAAGTCACACATAATTTTTTCTTTAAGCTAATATAAGGAAAAAAAGCAAACTCAAATCAAATTAAGCCTTGAGACAAAACACTCTTTTATCGCACTTTAGAAATGATATCAATAATTCTGAAATTTCTAATTTACAAAATTAATACAACAGATAATTTCATTTATGTCTAAAAATATCTAAGACATACGATACTTAATTATCTAGTCTCGTTAATAATTATATATGCAATGAATATAGAATTCCTTTTTTATAATAAAATATATAAGGAGATGAGCTTATTTTTTTATAAATTATTAAATAATCAATTTAAATATTTTTCCTTTTTTTCTGGCACTTCGTGAATCGCTCAAACTTGATTGAATAAACATTTATAAGTCAAACAAATAACCAATTTTAGAATTTTTGTTATAAATCATTATCACTATTTGGACAGTTACAATAAATCGATAATCAAGTTTCGTATGTATTTACATATTATTCGACTTACAGTATTTCTTTTTCAGATCCAGAGATAGATATGTTCAAAACTGAAATTTATCTGTCGGCGCAGTCTCCGTTACATTAAATTCAAGATGCCCATCAGCATTCTCTTTAGAAGTAAGTGTTGCTTCTTCACCATCCTAAAAAAACATTTTTTTTAAAGAGAAAGTAAAAAGAAATTTTTATTGCATTTATAATTCATACACATCATGGCTATAAAACAGAAATCTCAAAATTTTAATGCACAAAATTAATCTATTAGGATAAAAAATAGATCTAAAGCACAAAAAACTAAACTAGACAAAATAGAAGTCGTCACTGATTATTTTCTATAAGTTATTATTACATTAGTTAACTTATTACACTAGTTTTGGTTTGTAAACAAAATGTTATGTATTACAAACCTTTTCGGAGAAAAATGTATCAATCATAGCCATAGATTTTTGATAAACTTGTTCATTCTGATGATGTTGCAGAAGCTCTAATTTATCTAATCCTCCACATTCTTCAATCATCATAGCAAGTCGATCCACTTCTCCCATTTTTTGAGCAGCATGCAAAATATTCGTTAAGCCATCTAAGACGACAATAATAATATTCCAATCTTTTGTTTCCAATAAATTGCAGAAAGGTGTCAATACACCCGCCTGTACTAACTGAGCCAAATTTTGGATTGTCCCACCCGATGTCAGATTAGTTATAGCCCATGCAACCTCTTTTTGTGCTTTATAATCCCCCTAGGAAAATATATCAACATTTATTAATAAAATTCTCTTTCAAAAGTTTGTTGAAATAATTCTCTTGGCTGATTATTTCCTTATTTTCTATGCATAAACACACTTACAAATTGAAGAACCTCTATCAATACTGGTATCAAACCAGCATTTATCACATGTTGAATCTGATCCATGTTACCAGCTGTAATATTACTGATCGCCCAAGCAGCTTCCTTCACGATATTAGGACGTTGATGTCGCAACAAAGCACCAAGATGTGCTAATCCTCCCGCAGAAATTACAGCATCCGTTTGAAGATCATTACCTGTTACTATATTCCCAACTGCACGCAATGCTGGAGTAAGGACAGTTCCTTCTTTTGATGTCAACAAATTTACGAGTTTAGGTACAATGCCAGTTTCTAATACCGCTTGTATTTTGTCATTGGAACCATCAGTAAGATAAGAAAGTGCCCAACAAGTATCAGCTAAACATAAATAACAACATAAATACCTTCTTCAGATATAGAGTTCACTAGTATAATGCAAATATAATGCAATAAAACATGCAAATGTTTTACCAAGCACATCTGTATCTGTATTGCTAAGTAGACGATGAAATACTGGGAGAGCAGGTTTGATCAAATCAAAGGGTGGAGGTGGATTCTTATTTCGACACAAATTAGATAAAGTCCAAACAATGTTGCGCATGAATGTCACCTGTTATTGAAAATATTATTAAAATGTATTAATGTATTAGAAAAAAAAAAAAAAAAACAAGATTTCAAAGATAAGAGAAAGTCAATCCTGTGATATTCTTTGATATTTTTTGATTTTCGTTTGATATTCTTTTCTTTTAGCTATTAATATATATTTTTTCTAAGTTAAAATTTTTTTTTGCATTATTCTTTCATTAGTATTTAGGTAATAATACTAATACTGTTAAAGTGAGCAAATCAAAGTAAAAGATGAAACACGCAATATAAGAACAAAAGTTTTAGAGAAAAAAAGTCATAAAATAAAGAAAATTGATATTTGATAGTGCTATATATGTCAAATATATTACATACGGAAGCATCAGGTTTAATTAACTCAAGTAAAAGATTTAGAGCGTCGTGTCTAAGAATAAAATCGCGCGCATGTGGTCCATCTCCAGCTATATTTCCCAAAGCCCATACTGCTTGTTCTCTAACATAAGGTGACGTGGACTTGAGTAGTTTCACCAACTTTGGTACAGCTCCATTCTTTATAACACTTTGTGTTTGTTCGGATGTACCCGAAGCTATATTTGTTAATACCCATGCTGCTTCAAACTGCAAGCGAATGCTAAGCACAAAAATAAGAAAATTATTTTTACATTAATACACAAAAATCAGCTATTACACATATACATACTTATGATCGCAATCCAAGAGCTCAATGCAACGTGGTACTATGCCACGCTGTATAATATCATTGATAGGAGGATCTTTTTCTCGACTTAATAACTTTCGACAAGACTGTGTCGCTATCATTTGTGTTGTTTCATCTGATGATTTTATACCTTCTACGATTTCATCTATAGAAAGTTGAGGCATAGGGGGAACAAAATTTTGGTCCCATACAGTTAATAAATCTTCTTCAGTATCAAGGTTACGTCTCTTTAATAACTGATCATCTTTTTTCGCTTTACGTAACTCTACTGACAATGCATTCCTTCTTCTTCGTGCTTCCTGAAAGATATATATATATGTCAAACATTTTATGTATAAAATGTTGAATCAAATAGTTAAAATATTCTTATGTACTCTACATAAAGAATGAAAACAAAGTTGAATAAGATTTTAATATTGTTGAAATAGCAATGAAATCAAGAGGTTATATTTTAATGTTGCTATTTTAAAACCTTTTGAATATTTAAGATACACAAATTTAGAGAATAATTTTCTTCACTTACTTCATGTCTATTGGTAAATTTAAATTCTGCCATACGCCCATGGCCTTGTTTTTCTCGAGAAGGCATCTTTTCGTCGCTGTACATAAATGGACTGAATATATTTCGATTTTTTTCGAAGTTATAGTTGGCTCTGCTGTTTATAATACGAGTAAAAAAAATATAAAATAACAAGATAATAATGATGCAACATATTTAAAAGGAATAAACCGGGCAAAATACATGTGAAAAGGTCATGAATTTTTACGAATTTTATACAGATTCGTAGATGATTTAAAAACTACATTTCATTTTCAAATTTATCCTAATCATAACGGTTACAGGCGAATGATTGCACGTGTCTTTTGTATGAATCTTTTTAATACAGGGAAAAAACAACTTGCATTGAACATGATTAATATGTTACCTGTATACAGATTGCCGAGAGAAATTGCAATTTGAAATGTATCCTCCCTAAGCCAAATCACAGTACGATTAAATCGCAAATTCGCATATAACTTTCTCAATTCCCTTCGTTCGTCCTTCTGGTAATAAAGAGCATTCATACGACCTGTTGCTACTGTCAAAGATAAAAAAAGAAAGAGATATATTGCTGTTTACAATTTGTCTCCCGAGAGAATCGTCAGCCATTCGATATGGATTCGCGCAATTTGATTGGTGGACAATATTCCAACGTTTAGATTTCAAATTGTGAAGTGACCCTGTGAGATATATATTTACATACTTTAAATAAAAAATTACGCTTTATTACAAAATTGAAATAATATCACAAATTTAGTATAATTCCAATATTAAAAAATATGGCCAATTATATTGAACTCAATTAAAATTCAATGATTTTTTATCTTTATCCCTTTATTGTGTACTTCTTTATCTATCAGCCAAAGAAATTTAATTAAATTTTACACACATATATGTACACTATATTGTTCATATATAATATCGACTCATATTTATAAATATATATAATTATATATATTACATATATCTATATATAATCTCTTTCGCTTATATGTTTATGCAGAAGAAATAAAAATAAGTGAAAAATCATTTAAAAAATACTTTTCACTTTTTTTAAAAACAATAAAGTTTGCAATTGGATTATTATAAACTTTATTTTCCTAAAAAAAAGATAAAAATCATTTTTCTAATTACTTTTCTTATATGAAAAAGAATACATGAATATATTCTACATATAATTATATATATTTTTATATGATTATATATAATATATACTATGGACAATTTTTTTCCTTGGTATATATATAAATTATAGAAATATATATTCAATATTACAAATATCATTTAATTAACGATTTTATATTTTAATATTAAATTTGTCAAGAAAATACCTTATGTGCTTAGTATAATACTTTATTAAAATGTGATGCATTCTTTAATAATTTATAAAAATACAATATACACAGTACAGAAATTCTATACTATTAAATTCTAACAATAGTAACCAATGTTAAGAAATATATAATATTTAATATTTATTATTACATTGTGTATCAATTAATTCAGTCCATATTCAGTCCACAATTCAAGTAGCGCAATATATTAGGTACATATTATATGGAATTAAGTATATCATTTGTAATATACAAAAGATATTTCATAATATTGTATTGTCTTGTATATATTATAGAATTTATAATCTTTAATAGCTTAATATTTATCTCTTACAAAATGAGTTGAGTATAACCCGCACATTAAATATTATGTGATGAAAGTGTCAGAGAAGGCACTGTAAAATTTAAATAATATTTATATAACAAACTTTGATACAAAAAAAAATGATTGTTTTTCTCATGTAATACAAGATTCCACTGTCTTTTTGACGGCATCACGAGCATACGGTATATATGACAAGGAATACCATGTCATAGCTAGTGACTGAATAATTATAAATAAGAGAGCTAAACCAGGATTGTGCAACTGAAAATAGAAATATATTATAAACATTTTCAGAAAGATATTAATAATAGGAAATAGAAAATACTTACATATAAAGCTGCAAATAATGTCAAAGCAATAGTGGTAAACACTAATATAGTTGCAATCAATCTTGTTGACGCAAACATCTTCTTAAGTTGATTGAATGGACCCATTAAGAAACATGTGCTGCAACACAGAAATTAACATATTGAATATTTAATATAAATAATATGAAATGATCTAATATCATTGTTGTAATAATATCAATGTAGCATACACTCTGTTATTACCAAAGTGTAAGAATCATACAATTGTGTAAATATAATTTGCATTTTACCTTGCTAAAGAAATAATATTGCCTAGAGTGTAGAATACAGCAAATACAGCGAGGCCTTTCTGTAAGAACAGCGCAAAGGATCCAAGAAACGAACATAATATGCCTACAATGAAGCAAATTGCAAAACCTTTTATCCTGGTAGACCAACTTAATGTCGTTTGATCCATAACCTATGTCAAACAGAGAAAAATATTAATCTTCTAAAATTTTTCATATAAAATAACAACTCATTATAATTATATGTAATGTATGCAGATGTTGCAAGTATATATAAAATATATATATACTTGTAGCAATGCTTTATTAATTTACCGTGAAATCCGTATCAACCTTCCATCGTTGATCAGATGTAAGCATTTAAAATAATAATTTTTATAAGTTTATGTTTATATAGAAATGTATATATCAAACTGGATTTTCATAGAAATAATATATAAAAAAAGTAATTATAATTAATGCAGCCAGTACTGATACTATAAGAAATGTAATTACCTGTGTAATAATACCACTCTCCTCATCGCATCGTTCATTGCCATTTAGGGCTCTTCTCAATTTATCCATTTTTTTAATTCAATAATGACAACGAATTATGTAATTATTTTCTCCAAAACTGAAATATCGAATTCATCAACATAAATTTACTGATATTATTCAATATAAGGTTATAAATACGAGGTTATATAGTTGAACGAAACATTTGCGTTTCCTTAACAAACTTCGAATTACACGTGTCACTTTGATTTATCGAGCAAATAATCTATACATATGAATTTTTAATTGTGGAAATTACATGCGCTGTTATATTTTGTATATACGTGTCTCGTTTACTTTCGTAAGAGGTGTGTTTGCTATGTAATTTGAAGACACTTTTCAACTCTCATAAGGAGAAAAAATAACTGGAAAAATTTGCATTGACGATGTTCTAGACAAGGGTCGAGCGGAGAAAGGGGAGATATTAATTTACGATTTACGTCATTATATTACACACAATCTGCGAAACAAAGAGATAATCATTTCTCTATATATAACTTGATGACAAATTTCTCCAAAATATTTAAGAGAAATATATATGTGTATATAAATTCTTGTACAAGAAAATGAGCATAATTCCATATATGGATCTATTTTATATATATACATAAATTAATTCTTTAATTATTTTAACCCTCTTGGTTTAAACTAATTAATGTTGTTAATTATAAATTAAATAATATGAAATAGTAATAGTATATATATATATTTTCTGTAGAGATTTTAATATGTATATTTGACAAATTAATCCATAAAAAATTATATTACATGTATTCACAATTATAGGTTCATTTCGTTAAAAAAAAAAAAATAAAATAAAATAAAAAATAAAAAAAACTGTAAAAAATAAATTGATAAAATTGATTAAAGGAAAATGTTAAAAAAACATTTTTCAATATTATATATATTTTTTTAAAGTTGAAAAAGAAATAGAAATAGGTATATAATGACAGAAATATGCGAAATACTAACCCAATTTGTGCCAGTATTAAGCATCAGATATACTCATTAGCGGTGTTAATTATCAATGTTAATTAGCGATGCTAAAATAATAATTAATTATCAATAATAAAATATAAATAACTATTGTACAGTGTCACAAACAGACTGATAGGTTAGGAATTTGGCGGGCTACAGGCTGCAGACGCACGATAGTTTCGGTCGCTACCGCTACGTTGCGCAACGAAACAAGCGATTCTCGTACGTGAAATTTCTCAAATAGGGTATATAAGACGTTTCGAATCGTTGCAAGGCATCGCTTCTCGGCTCTCTGAGCTAAGATCAAAGTGTAGTATCTGTTCTTATCAGCTTAATATCTGATACAATCCCCATAGGGGATTCAGAATATTAAACTGATTTTTGGAACCGGGCGGGTGACCGGAGCTTGCTCCGACTCTGCCGCGGGTCGGCCTGGCATTGCAGTACCGCTAGGAACGGCCTAATAAATTATCCAAAAAATAATTCGTTAGCTAAATTAATAACTAGAATTTTAAACCGCACAAAATAGTAAAGATAGTATTATACGTTGTTCGGTAATAACGAAAAAAATCGATATCCGGCTACGCGTATATAAATCTAATAGCAGTACTCAGACATTTTAGTAGTATTATTTTATTAATTTTATATTAATTTTATTTTTGAAATATCGTATACGTTTGTGAATTATATTCAGACTGGAAGTGTGGGACAATATTTCAAAATACAAAAATTCTCAAATACTGTATACACATATTGTTCCTTGCTTTTATATTATCATAAAAAAATATTAGTTATTAATATTTGCTACGCGCGCGAAAGCTCTCATTTTTTTATCTTTGACTACTATAATTTATATATAATTTCTGATTTACTTAAAAATGATTTACTTGTGTGATTTGCTATGTATTAATATATATTATAAAAAATATATTGTAAAAAGATTTATTGCACATATATCTATACATAATTCATGTTTAAAAATATATTTGTTTAAATATAATAATTAAAATCTAGAGATGTAATTTATTGTAATGTGTTTTCAAGTAACAGCAATCTGAGATCATAAACCTGTAAAACAAAGATATATATGTATATAATGTGTGTGTACACGTTTATAACTATTATAAAATAATTGATAATAGTTAAAATTTAGTATGTTAATTAACATTAATAGCTATGTTTGTAAATTAATAATTATAAATTTGTTATTTTTCTTACCTATACAGTAACACTGTTAAGGGAATAGTACTGGCATGCCATAAAGAATGAGCATCGAAGATCCAAAAGATAGGAGGAAAATCTGCCAATTCTAACAGAGTCACAAATACGACCAATGTATTAAACCAACCGATTAAGTACACATGAGACAACTTGTGATTAAAATACCACCACAGCATTGTTATCGCAAAGGTTGTCAAACCTTAAATCATAACAATTTCATGTTTAAAATAATTTAGTATAATTATTTAATATATATTATATTTAATATAATTATTTTACTATTAACTAACAATGTAAAATTTACCTATTGTTATATTAAGCATCATATTATAACCATAATTAATTTTGCCTGACCACAAGTGTGATAAATGTATACATAAAATACTTAGATATCCGCAAGTTATTATAACAAATGCTCTATTCTTCTTGTATGTTATCCTAAAAAATAATCAACACATATATTAAATTTAACATTATATATTGCAGACTAAATTTTTGTATATTTCTTAAATATTATATATTATTATAAAATTAATTTAAAATGTTCCATAGTTTTGAAGACTGTGGACAAAAAGAATGAAGCTATTGCATGTTACCTTAAAAGCATGCAATATAACAGTGTAAGTACCATACTGAATGCGCAAGAATAGTCCATGGCTTCTGTAAATGGTCTATCTCGTGAATGAAATACAGTGGACCAAAACCATCCATTCAAGCATATCTGTAATAAAACTATAGATTAGTTTGAAGAGTGCTGATTGTTAAAAGTCATACATAGAAAGATTAATATGACTAGAATTACAAAAATTGACAAATATCATTGCAGAACAATGGACAGTTTTCTTGAAAAAAAATATATTACCTATAAGATGCATTAATTTGCAGAATTTTAAAATGTAAAGTTATTTTTTATTTATGACTTTGGTTATCAAATTGGAATTTTCCTTAAAACGAATTTGAAGCTGATATTTGTTATCTATTGTTAATTATGATTAAGCTTTTTGGCTGTAATTATAATTTAAATCTAAGGTGAAAAGTCTATTATATGTGAGACACTCTTGAATATACTTACAATACTGAAATATTTCCAAACATAAAACATAGGGTTGGTTCTATCTGCTCTTCTTTTAAATTTTTGATACATTGACCAATGTGCATAAAAATTTAATACAGAGAATAAAACTGAGGCAGGTTCCTGACATCCAAATAGACGGATAAATGGCCACTACAAATGTGAGAATGACTCTTGTATTATATATATAAATAGAATATAGAAAAATAGAAAATAGAAATATAGAAAAATAGAATGTTATAAATGCTGTAAGAGCAAAATTTTGTGCAAGATTAACATATACAGAAATCAAGATATTACACGAAAAAGATTTTATATAAATTTATTTTATAGAAATAAATATTCTTCTATGTGTGGTTGTACTACATATTTTTGTTTCCTCAGACTATTAATGTTTACACTCAAGTTTTGTTATATGTATAACAAACCATATATGATAAATATTTTTCTGTAATGTTTCAATTTTCTGTATAACATGATTCTTCATTATAGCATTTAAATATATTCTTATAAAATTATATAGTTTTACATTTTACTTACTTTTCCATGGAACTGTGGTATTTTTAAACCATGAGATACAAAAGAGTCAACGGTCCTCCATGTGCAAGTATAACTGCAATCTTCTTTGCAGGACCAATGTAGCAAAATTAATGATAAAGGAGGTTGTTCCTTAAAAGTTGTTTCTACAACATGTTGTAAATATATCTAATTAAAAACTATATCAAATATAATTATCTCTAAATTCTTCTCTGTATTATCGGATGTACAGAAAATATTTTTATATGTAGAAAAGAATATACATAGCTAAAGCAACAAAACTTTATAAATTTGATATATTTTCAGTAAATTTTATATAATATATACACACACACACACACACACATATATATATATATATATATATATATATGCAAAATAAAATTTTTTTCTTCCAATCGATAAATTGTTAAATACTTTGAATATATTAAGACTTTAATTATAACACTAATTTAAATATTAATTAACCATAACAACGAGAAAAAAAAGTACAAAATCAATTGTTACCATTTTTGCAATTCCTAGTGAGACACGATGCCAGACATTGCCTGTATATTTGTGATTTGTCACCTATTGAACCAACCGTATTTCCAAATAGAAAGACTGGAAAAATTAACAGAAGGATCCATGCCGACTTTGACATGCCAATACGTCAAAATCATAACCTAACCAAATTGAAACTGACAGCAATCCCTGAAAACTGCTATTGTAAGCACGTAGAATCGCAATGCGCATGCGTTGCAGTATATTGCGATATTTTCTCTCTCTCTCTTTTAAAATGATGCTATGTTCATGTGTGTGGAAGAAGATAAAGAGAAGCAGATTCGAGGAAGAGGAGGGGAAAAATTTCACGCATGAAATATACAATATGCGTCATTCTTGATGATCATTTTTAGCACGAGAACGTGAGATTACGGCAAATAGTAAGGATTCTATCAAGAAGGAAGATTGGTATTTTGTCAAAAACGCGAGGAAGGGAATACCAGATGATTCGCGCGGCCGTTTAGAGAGACAAAGAGAGTGAGAGTGAGAATAATGAGATATGCGCTTAGGAATAATTGAGGAGATGCGTAGGGGCGCGATAGAAGGATAGAGAGAAACACCTGTTGGCTAGCTGTCAACCGAGTCGGCCCACCTGTCAAACGCGATGGCCCACCTGTTCAAGAACCTCAGCAACAGTATTTGGCATGCGTTTCACGCACTGCAGGCCGATGATGTCAACACAGTGGCAAAGTCGAAGTTGAAGGTAAATTTTTTAGAAGAAAATTTGCCGAAAGAACCTCCAGCTCAGGCTACATCGCCTGACGATTCCTGTCAGATCTTATATCACACATTTTATTTTTATATCAGATATGTATCCTCTCACAATCTGATCTGCCCACAGGTGTTGACAGCCAATATCGGTACATTGATGGATTTATATGGTGTGGAGAAAGGTCTAGAACATTATCGGAGTACACTGAGCTTGACATTTGATCAGTAAATGTATTATTTACAGAAAGAGGTAAGGCATTTTCTAACAAAAAAATCATCAAGATTATTTTTAGATGCATAATATTTTAGAGAATAAATGTTTTTCTTTTATTTTTTCAAGTTATTTTATATTTTTCTCTTTTAATATTTGGTTTAAAATATTAGTTTTATCTTTACTGCATTCAATTGAACAGAATTGTTAAATGTTTCAGGTATTTTCTTCTGTAACTGATGCTACCTCTATACACACATTGAAAAGACTGGAAGAAGGAATAGATGAAATCTGTTGGCTGGTCTGTAAAAAGAACTATCTGGAAAGATCCCATCCAGTCTTTGAAAACCATAGTGTTTATCAATTATTTAGAATTTACTGTTTGCTAGCTGAGACAGATCCAAATGCAACAGATTTTCATCTGGTTGGTAGTTTATTCCATTGTAAACAAATGCATTTCACTATTAGATATTCAACATTATATTTGTATTATAGGTAACAATGCATGGTGACGAGGTAGCACGAATTGCATCTCATCTGGCAATGTCCTTGGGTTTACAATGGGATTCTATGGACTTTTCTGCTCTATCAGCAGCTATCAGAATGTTTAAGTAATATTTCACGTATATAATCAATAATAAAAATACAAAGAACATAATTTCTTCATAAAAAATTTTTCGAAAAGGTTTTCCACATTCCTGGCGGTTCTTGAATCTAAATATAGTGGTGGCAATACCTTGGACACTGTGGCATTAACAGAAGCTATTGATGATCTATACCAAATTTATGTGGAAAATGTAGTGAAAAAGGTTGGTTAAAATTTCAAGTAAACTAAGAAAATTATTTTATAAGAGAATTTGTTATATTACATATATTCAGATTATTTTTTACTATTATAATTATTTTTACTGCACAGGGTTATTTGATGAAAAAAGGTTTTCTACTGCCAACACTGCGATACTTTTGGTTTGTACTGCGCCCTGGTGAATTAACATATTATAAGGATCCACACCAAAAAGAACCATCTGGGTTAATATTATTGAATGCTAACTGTTGGGCTGACTCTGTGGCAAACAATGGAAAGCCTGATAGAAGATTCGTTCTCAGCACACCTGAACACAGATGTATAGAGCTAATGGCAGAGGATCACAAAGGTAGGCTGCAATGGCTTGCAGCATTGCAAACGGCCATTCAGCATTCGGGCGAAAAAATCGGCTATCAGAGGAGTTTGGCTAATCAAAGAAGATCTTTGCGACAAGTAAGATTTGCAGAAAAATGAATAAAAAAACATTAATAGTTTTAGAAAGAATTTTTTTCCAAACGTTTTGTATTGCTACTAGGCTACTAAACAAGAAAAAGAAGAAACCAAACTGGAACTTCAGCATGAGAGACAAGCTAGAATCGCTGCTGAAATACAAGCTCGAAAATTAGAAGCTTTGTCAAAAGAGGAAAGTGCCAAAGTTCAACAATTGGAAGATGTTAAACAGAAACTAGAACTGTTGCTCCAAGAAGAAAAACAAGCTCTACGTGATGAAGAAATAGGTAAGAAGAATATTATGTATTTAATTTATATCACAATATGTGCATGTTTTTGTAAAGTTGTATAATTTAAATATATATTACAGTACGAAATTTGCAAGCAAGGGTACTACGCGAAGAATGGGAAAAAAGAGAACAATTAGAAAAACTGCAACAGGAACAGCAAGAATTATTGGAGATGGAGAAGATGAAAAGACAGGAATTTGAACAAAGTCAGCAGAAAAACGAGCAGCAATTACATGGTATAAGATCTAGAATATAAAAAAAATATTTAATTGTTTTGCATATATAATTAAATATTATTTTCTAATTATAATTATAATTATAATATTTAATTATAATATTTTTTAATATTTTTTTAAATAATTTGTTTTACTCTTTCTTGTTAATAGCTTAATTAAATTTGTGTATGTCAGAGGGAAAGAGAGATAAGGAGTAAAAGCTTCATTAAGCTATATATTAATTCAAATTTTTTAAAGTTTAATTTCAGTTTTTAATGTATTTAGTTTTTATTTTATACATTTTAATTTTATTTTGTTTATATTTTTATTTTAAGATTTTGTTTTTATTTTATATTGTTATTTTTAGATGCCGAATTACGACTTCAACAACTGGAAATGGAAAGGGAGCATTTGGATGCTGAGTTACGTGTTGCACGCGAAAAAGTGAAACGCGCTGAAGAGGCTCAAATTCTACTGGAAACGGAAATTGTGACACGTCCTTTAAGAGGAAACGAAAGGATCAGACGTACACAAAGCTTCATACCAACGACGAATGAACGACCACTTTCTATGGAAAATATCGATAACAGGGCTATGACATTGCAAAAAAATATTTGACACGCATTTCGTCATTGAGAGCTTAAAAAATCAATGCATTTATATTATCTGACTTGCATTTAAGTCTTCCACCAAATAGAATAATACAAAGAGCTTATACACAGAAAAAATGTTCTCTTAGAATTTACCCTGAATTCATGGTAATCATGGTGAGACAATATGGTATTGGAGGAATTTTATAAGTTTTTCTGATTAATATTTACCACAATAAAAATATGAATATCTACCACAATAAGATATAAAATATACTCGATTAATTTTACTATGTACATAGTAAAATTTACTACATATTTATTAATATTTTTTATTGTGGTAAATATTAATCAGATACTCTTATAAAATTCTTTCAATTTTATCCTACCATATTATCCTACGATTTCCATGATTTTCAGGGTAAATTCTAAGAGAAAATTCTCTCCGTGTAGAAATATTCACTATAATATAGTTGCAGGGCAACTATGCTATATCTTTGTGAAGAATACGAAAATCTTCATGTGAGCTTTGATTAAGATTTTAAGATATGATGGTTTACCTTGCCGATACCTTGCTGCAATTTTAGTAAAAACGTATTTAATTGCATATACAAATACAAATGTTGTATATGCACATATTTTCTTGAATATTTTTCATTATTTCTCGAATAAAATCATTGTCCCGAAAATAATGTGACATTTACATTTTATAAAATAATTATAAAATATTAATACTATCTTTTGCAAAATACAATTTTCGTTTGATATATAAAAGAATATATATAAATATATTTTTTGTTCCAAACGCGTTATTATAGAATGATATAATATATTTAATACGAATTTATATTTAATCTTGTTGAAACATATACAGATTGTCTTTAACCCACACACATATGTATGTGTGAAAATATTTTTATAGCATTTTATAAAAATAATTAAAATTTTCAAATAGAATTTTTATATTATTAATTAAGTTAATAATGCTCTCAATATAAAGTACAAATTTAAAATTCAATGGGCTATATATATATATATATAATTATGACTCTTATTAACCTGTTGAAATTTAAATTTTATAGTATTATAATCCAGTGGAAATGACTTTGTCTCAAGTCAAATACAATTTTTATAACGTTTTATAAGCAACGCAATATCTTGTATCAAGTAGAACTCGATCATTATTGATCAAACAAGTATTTCATCTGACTGACACTAACTTAGTCTTATTATCGTTATTCCTCCGGAAGATTTGTATCTTGTTAAGAATAAACTATTTAAATATTAATTATTTAAGACTGTAAGCTTTAAATTCATTGTAAAATGCCGAAGAAAAAGGGGAAAGGAAGTAAATTAGCTCGCATGAGCGATGAAGAACGCGCTCGTTATTTGCAACATCGAGCTGAATTAGAATTAGAGAGCAAACGACGTAAGCAACAATTGATTGCGGCGTTTACCAAGGTATATTAAACTAAAATGCAATTTAAATAAATAGCAGAATGCAATAATTTTGTAATAAATAAATCTGTGAAATGTAGAATAAGCTGAAACGCGAGGAAGCGTTCTCGCGATTGAACACCGCAAAGATTAACGAACAATGGCGATTCATTCTACGCCGAATAAAATGTAAGGAACTTTATGAAAATGTGGACTATCTTTGGAAAAATTTTGATCGCATGATGAAGACAAAAGATTTCGTGATACGGCATTTATATAACGAACTAGAGATAACTGATATGGATCATAGAAGATTACAAAAGGCTCACATTCAAATAATTGATCGAATAATTGGTAATTTATTATATAAGTCATATGCAAAATATAAGCACGTACAATTAAATATTTTAATTTTAAGTTATATAATTTGAGAATAACATCCTAATTTAAATTTAATTTATATTTGCTTATTTGAAGAAAGATATTGCTAATTATGGATATTATAATAGGAACATATAAGCAGAAATGTATGCATATGCATAAATCGTTTACACATGAACGTAATCATATCGCTACCTACGAGATAAACGAATTAAAGAGAGTGCAAAGGGATTTAGAGCAGCTGTGCGATCAACTGCAGAATATAATTGTTGGACAAGATAAAGAAATAGGGAGCAAATTGATGCAAACAAAAATACAAAACGCCATTAACGTATACAGCATTGTATACTTGGTACAGATATTTTATTATTACATTGTCGGTATATGGTAGATATTAATGTTTTTTCAGTTGTAAAAATATTTTAGAAAGAAGACTCTTTATCACGCTTGATGCAATACACTTCCAATGAGGTCGAGGAATTGTGGCGACAGCTTAATGAAACGATAATTGAATATGAGAACAATACAGGAGATAAAAGAAAGCAATATGAATATCTGAAAGAACAAGACGATGCTCATCATGCGAGTGTAGCGCAATATCCAAAGTTACAGATACAGTTGCAAGACATGATTAAGAATTTGAAACAGGGCACACACGTATTATCGCAAAAGCGGGAGTATAGTATAACGGAATGCAAGGATCAGATTGTGCAAATAAAAAAGAAAATTGAAAGCTTGAGACAAGAGTTTTCCATGACTCGAATACTGGATTCTACTCAACTGAAAAAATTGACTATTATTAGCACCAGCGTTCTAAAAGTATTAAACTTCGATAACAGTTTAATCTAATTTTTATTTATTTTTATTTAACTACTTATAAATGGATTTTTAAGATTGTCTAATTTATAGGAATTGAAGAGAATTTCGGAGAAGGGTTCGGCATTAATTTCGTTGTTGAAAATGTGTTCGAGTTTGGAACCGTTTTCACTGACTGTTCAGAAATATACTTTACGCGATACAGAATCTACAACAGCTTCCTCGAGCTGCGTGAGTATTTTGCATAGTAAGAAAAAAACATTCAATTGAAATAAGATTAAATAGTACGATTATTTGTGTAGATATCAGAGCCGTTCGTTAAATTGGAGAAGTTTTGGAAACAATTTAATTACATTAAAGCTGACAATATCTTAATGAAGAAAGAATGCGATAAGCTGTCTTTTGAAAATAAACAGCTGAGAAACACCTTGCGAACTTATCTGTTAACTGTTTCTAGAACTCCGACTGCGCGACTACTTACATCTATTTCTGTATAAACAGAATATATTTCTAACAAAAAGATCAACATTTTTTAAAAGATTAATTAAAAAGATGTGATTTAATATCCACCAATTATATTTTAAAAATATTAATCAATATTTTAAAATCAAAATTAAATTTTTAATAAATTTCTTCAAGAATTAAAATAATAAAAAAATTAAAAGTTTATAATCTTTGTAAACACTAGGAATTAATAAAAAATGAAAGAATAAATATATTTACAAATAATTTATTCAACGGTGAATAAAAATTCCTCCTCCGAGCGATAAATATTTGTATGGCCGAGCACGAGTCCGCCCTTTCACAGGATGGAAAAATATCTTTTCCTTTGGCGCCATACTTTCAGTTTCTAGATAAATGTCGAAACACGCCCTCAGCCGTTGTATCTGCGCCGTCAATGTCGGAGACTTTGTCCACATCACATTGACTTCTCTCTCGATATCTCTGATGATATCAGGGGATGCTTGTACCATTGGGCTGATGCTTACGCTAAATACTGGTGCTAGCTTCGGATAATCTGGCTTGATGGCGATTCTTGCCACAAGTTCACCTAAAAACATTTTAAATCTTAATGTCTAGAAATATTATTACATTTCTTATATATATTATAATAAATAAAATATATTTAATTATAATAAATAAATATATATTCTTATTCTTAGTAAATATTAATTATTATTAAACTTATATTCGTAGTAAATAATAATATTGTCATACTACTGCCACGTCGAAGTGTAGCTTCGTAAAACATATCTACGGACGATACTAATCCCCGTTGACAGAATGCTGGTGAAGCGATATAATTCGAGTAATTCTTCCAGGTCATAGTCGTGAATCGGTGCAATGATGTTGAGATTTTCTGAGGCACTGGATCCGACGTGCTGATATAGNTCGGTAGATTACCAGATTCCAATAGTCGTATTTCCGTACATAAATCTAGCCGCGCTTTTACACGCCGTTTGATTTCTTTCAACACACTCTCAACACAATCTTGTGCCAATTCTTGACTTGTAAGCTGTAAATAAAATAAAATTTTAGTTAGATATTATAGATTAGCTGATCTAATCAATGAACAAAATTATTTTTAATTGTTATAACTATTTTTTAAATATTTTACTCTAACGAATGCAAAAACCGAAAAATTAACTTAATTTTAAATAAATTATTTTTAACATTTCAATTATATGTACCTTTTGTTGTTGTTCATTCATATCAGAGGAAACAAAGTGCAGACCAGCCATTCTTTGTGCCCATCTGTAGGGAATACCTAATCCCAAAGATGAAAATGAGCCCAAATTATGCCGTGACAGTTGATACTGATTAGCGGGATTCGGACTCTCCAATCCTGAGTCTCGCGGATATAGTTCACGAAGAATTGATTCTGATACCAGCATGTCTCTGTTAATTAAATTAATTAATTAAACACAACCAGAGAAAGAGAAATAATTGCCCCAAATAATTAAATAAAAAAGAAAAAAGTATGCTTTCATAATTATACATCTAATAATTATATATTTCATAATGATATATTAGAAATTTATGTAATTCAATATATCAAATTAAAAAAAGTTTTAGTAATTTTACATACCCAGCACTAATACCTCCTAACTCTTCCGTTTCGAGTTTTGACTCCACTGTAATAACTTTTAAATGGATCATGTAATAGAAGCAAAGAGTTAACTTTGTCTCATCTGAAAAGTTAATTTTACACAAAATAAGATTTAAATTAAGATTTTTAAAAATATTCAAAATGTAATTTAATTTTATTTATTTTTACACTTTTAGAATACAAGTGCAAATGTTAAAATAAAATTAGACTTTAGACTTTAATGACATTTTGAACTAATTTTCATGGACCATAAATATTTATTCAAGACTTACTTTTTAATACGATAATGATTTTTACGTGCAACGGGTGTCGTTGCAGCAACTTGGACCGCTTTTCTTCCTGCCTAGCTTCCCGAGATAATCTATGATGTCTCTTTTTATGCACAGGCATTTCTTCTACAATATTTTCTGATTGATTCTCAGGATCAGAGTCGGACTCTTGTAAACCATCCTGATTATTTGCGCGTTTCGCTTCATCTTCATCACCTTCTACTTTGACCAGTAATGTATTATCTACAAAATATTTTAAGAAACAATATGAGATTTTAATTCATAAACAGCATTGATACATGTATATTAAATTATCTAATATTTATATTAATTATACCATAAGCATCCCTATAGGCAGATGCTTTTGCATATAATACATAAAGTGGAGATGCAAGTAATGAAGCTTTTTGATGCTCTTGACGAATTTTATCTAAAGGTAATCCGAGGCTCTCTTGCAACGGTTTGCTCGCCTGAAAATGTAAAAAATAAAAATTTGTCATTTATATAAATATTTAAAAAACACATTGTATATATTTTTTAAACTAATAAATTCTTACCTCCAATATAGAACGTAGTTGTGGTGCAAGATTATCTAAACGAGTCTGTTTTGTCTCAATACTGGCTGCTACTGCCTTTTTGCTCTCTGTTAGTTCATCACACAATGCTGCCAATTGTTTTCTTTGCGTCAATTCCCACTCCAAACGAGCTAATCTCAGTTGATGAGGATTATTTTTTGTTATTTCCTAAAATATATTTGTCACATGTATTGCAGAAAGAAATTAATTTAAATTTACTCTAGCTATATGAAAAATTTGTATACAGATCGTGAAATGCTTTCTGGAGCTTCTTTGTAAAATTCCTCTTCTGAAACAAGTTCTATCAATTCGTCCTTGGATCTAGATTGAAAGATTTTATTTTATTTAAAAATTTTAAAAAATAAAGATTTCCCTCTACATAAAAATACAGAGACTCACTTAAACTGCAGACATTTGACAACTTCCTTTTTCAAATGCATCACTTCATACAACAGATTCTGCAAATGCAAATGTCTACTATCTACACTGCTTTTCGCAGCTACAAGAGAATCACGTGCACATTTTGTTCGAAACTTTTCCATTCGATTTAGCTTCTTCAATTCTACAAACGCCAGAGATGTTTGAATTTGTAATTCACGAATTTCATCTTTTGCCTAAAATATTTGTTTTATTAAATTTACCAACTAAACAATAAATAAATGATAATCATTAGTGTAAGCTTTGTTACAAACATTTGCATCCCCACTGGATTTTAATTTAACTATTTTAGCCATTGCTGCTCGAATATTGTCACAAGTCGTTAAAAAACATTCGGAATCATCTTCTGGTAACCTCTCGTTAGCTTCCTTTTCTTCGTAATTTATTATTATCTGGAAATTAGATATAAGTTAGGTGTAATTCATAGAATTAAAAAATATATATTTTGTTATACATACTTTTAGCTCTTCATTATAATTAACAAACAATTATAATCTTTGACATTTTTTGTTATACTTAGGTGTAATTTATAAAAGTAAAAAATATATATTTTGTGTCTACTTCTTGACTCTTTATTATAATTAACAAATAATCATAATTTTTGGTATTTTTATACCTTGTACATGTCTCCGTCTTTCAGGGACGTTCCACCGCTCGCATTCACAGACTTTCTCCTTTTTTTCGTACCATCCGTTTCATTTTCCTTACCCATTTTTAATCAATTAGATTCTAAGATGTGTATCTTTTATATATAACGGAAAAACGCTAAATTGTAAAGAAATGATGCGGTATAAAACAAGGTTAGAAAATCACACGCCAGTTTCAGCGCCGGCTACTCGGGATATGAGTTAACTTAAATCAGTCACGTGACATCGATTTTAGTTCGCTCATATTTCGAGTAGCGGCGCTGAAACTGACGTGAGATTATGGGCGCATTAGTACACGCATCCACTGAATCGCGGTGGCCACTCTCAGATTTCTCTCTAGTTTTGTCACGTGATTGATTTTAGTTCAAACAACCCAACCTTTTTACTACATGGTAAGCTTAACTTTTAGAATGAGATGGAGTAGAGATTGAAATATATTCATGTAAAAAAAATGTTTACAAATGTTTTGCATTTGTCTTTACGCAATTTCGATCTCGGGTATATTATTTCTTAGGTAAATTACTTAGCTACTTCTTTTAATCTAATGGGTAAACCGAGAGATATAAGTACCGAAGAAGAAATGAATTTAGGTATGATTCTCTGTCATATTAATTTTTATACTTCAATGATATATAATGTAAATTTTTCTAATTCTCGTTGATTAAATATTTAGCAGATACAAGTGATGTCCTACCACAAAAAAGACATAAGAAACATAAACATAAAAAGCATAAAAAGAAAAAGCTTATGCATGACAACGACGTCTTTGTTGATATCACAGCTGATACTGATCGGAAGAAAAGTTTCAGGATAAAAATGAAAAAGGAGGATACGGAAAGGAGGTACATATATTATAATATTTCTCTATAATTTTTTTATGATCTATATCACAAAATAATGTACTGCTTTTTGCTTTTAAGATATATAAATAGAAACATTTTTTAATAGTTTGGAACAATATTATATCTAGCTTAAAAATATTTCAAGAATACTTAAACATTTGACATATGTGCAATGATTATTTTCTAGTTTGGATAAACGTGAAAAAATGTTGAAAACCTGTATAAGTACAGCTGTAATGAATACTACATCTTCTCCAAAAGCAACTACAAAAAAGAAAATTCCAAAAAGCAACAAAGGTAAAGATAGTGGAACCAGCAGTGAAGAAGAAAGATGGCTTGATGCTATTGAGTCTGGTAAACTGGAAGAGGTATATATTATAATTCCTTAAATATTTTGTCTCTTATAATAGATATAAAAGTTACTATATGTAACATATATTATTTCTGTTTGTATAGATTTTGATCAAAAATAGATTGATAACTGTGAGAAATAAAGGCATATTTTATTTCAGGTTGACGATGAATTGAAAAAAATTAAACCAAAGGATCCCAAACTTATGACAGCTCGACAGAGAGCAATGTTTGAGAGGAAAACTGATACTGAGCCAAATTCAGGTGTTGAACTGATGTCATTACCCACTGGTTATAAGGAAAAAGTCATGACTGCGGAAGCTATACAGAAGGCTGCTCTGAAATCTCTGAAGCGAAAACAACTTGCAGATGAAAAACGAGAAAAAGATGAAGTACTGTTTATAAGTCAAAATTTTTTATTAAACCAATAATCTTAATTTTGATAAGTTAATGAATATTGTAAAATAATTTTTATATTTGAAATTACTTTTGCAGAAAAAGACAATGGAAAGATTACTTAAGAAACAGGAATCTAAAGCATCCAAAGTTAGCAGTAAGGGCAGATTATCTAAGCGACAAGTACCATTAGTGACATATCGTTTAACGATTGAAGGAAGTTCTATATCTCTACCACCTGGTGAAGATTTTCCACTTTGTCCCACCAAGGAGTAAGTATAATAGAATTATTATTACACAGCATTTTAATGATGTCTAATGTAGATATAGGGTGCTTTCCAACAACGACAGTGCGACAGAGTATCATTTTATCTTTGTTATTTACTGGTATTAAAAGAAAATATAATGATACTCTGTACTCGCACTGTCGTTCCTGGAAAGCACCCGTTATATATAAGCAACAGTTATATATATTTTCTTGCAAATTTTATTACAGAAAAATTCCGCCAAAACAAATCCTTTGTGGTGTAAATCAATGCAGAAATCCAAAAAGATATTCATGTTCCAAAACTGGAATACCATTATGCAGTTTACAATGTTACAAAATCAATCTTTTATTAAACACATAAACAATATACAGACAGTGAAAATTAATATTTTTTCGAATAAGAAACTCTAAAATATAGCTTTATGAATGTAAAAGCAGCATCGATAAAATGTAGAAATATTTTATTTAAAAATAGCTTATTTAACTCTATGTATGTGTATATTTATGGAAATATGAATTTTTGTTTCTTCTTCGAAAACAAATTTTTTTATCTTGTTATTGTGGTCTTATAAATGCTTTTTCAACTTTATATATACATATATATATATATATATATATATATATATATATATATATATGTATGTATGTATGTATATAATAAAACTGCATTTGAGAGCATTATACAACAAATGTATCTTATGATAAAAAGGAAAACAGATATAGTTTTTCCTTGAAGTGTAATACTTTAAGATAGCCTAGGCCCCTTTCTTTCACCCACTCTTACAATCTACCAAGCAGTAAGCTGTTCGCAAAACGTTCACTTCCTGACTCGGTCGGTCGGTTGTCTCGGCTTAGATCCGCGCAAGACTGTTCAAACCTATGTACGTATACGTGCTTGATATCAACCCAGATATTCTGGGCCGTCATGTCGTGTCTTCGCTATTCAACAGTTTTAATATTCGTTTTTTCTTCGATTTTGGTTTTGTGTTTTGGAACATCCGGTGAGTGAAATCCTTTACCACAATGAATATTTTAATTCGTTGATTTGTGCCCTGTAAAAAGAGGAGTGTATCTTCGAAAAAATTATTGAAAAATTTTACTACAGTTGCATTCTTACGCGAAGTGGTGCGCTTAATTGAAGTGATGAAGTTAATGAATTAATGTTAATCATTAATATATATATCATATCGATCAGTGAGATTTTTATTTTTATTTAATATGAACGCAATAATTCGCTTAATGAGCCTAACAATTTTCTTATTTTCAAAAATTAGATGACGATTCTCATGAATGTGTGCGTCCTTGCTCCGGCGAAACATTTTCAAGAAAGACTTGCGTTTATCAGTTCTTCGTCACAGAATTGCAGAACACAATAAGGTAAGATAAAAGTATTACAAAATAAATTAATATTTGTTTATTAATAAGTAGATATATTTAATTTATCTTATTTTTAAATTAACAAATATTTAATGATGCTATATGCATATACATATGTATATATATACTATCAAAGAAGGAATTTATAAATTATATATAGAGCTTGAAAGATACGTATAATAGCGTGAAAAATATGCAATGTAAAACGAAATTAAGAAAGCGAAACATTTCAGAAAGTTTCGAATTAATAAGATTAGAATAAATAATTTTATAAATTTTTCTAACATGTTTCTCGCAATAATATATAGCGAATATTTTTTTACTTTTATTTGCGGATTGGAATGCAACGTTCTAACGGTGAATATTTACGGTCGTTGAATACATTCTGTACTTTGATGTACAACAGGTTCCAATACGACACAAAGATGCACTCTACCACTTTCATATGTACTACATACATAAAGTATCTAGGTTCAGATTATGGCATCGTATACTGTATATATAAATCTTCGCGATGCGCTTTTAACGCAAGCAATATTACGTAGTTTTATATAATTATTTTATAATAAATTGATTATTGAATTACATTTCTTTCAAACCATTTTTGTTTTGATTTTTTTAACGTAGATATAATCGAAAATAAAATTTTAATTTAAATAAAATTTTTGATTTAATCAAATAAAATTTAAATAAATTAATAAATTTATTTTATTTTAAAAAAGTAAAACTTCTCTCGACCGTACTGGCAAGTAAATTCTGTCTGGCGATTCTCAAATATATATATATATATATATATATCTACGTTTTTATTTTATTATTTTATTTTATTATTTTATTTTATTAATGCAATAATTAAATTTAAATGATCTGAGTATGTTTATTCGTTTATTATATATCTAATAAAAGTAAAAAATATTAACAGACTGTGCAGCAAATTTTATTAAATAAATATTTTATGAAAATATTTTATATAATTATATTTCATAAAAAAGACAAATATTAGAAATATAAGCAACTGTTAGCAATAACAACGTAATACATTTAATATATTTTTAATATGATACATCTGATATATTTTTAATATTTAGTAGTATTTGCGAAAACAAAATCGAGGAGAAGGATGAGATTTCCACGTGTACAAATGTTATCGGAACAAAGAGCTTTTTGGCAATTAATGGAAGAAGTCCAGGACCAGCAATACAAGTAAATATGAGTTCGATTATGCAAAAAATTGTTCTATGAATATTGATCAGGTTTCTATGTCTAATCTTCAATATATTCATAGTTAGTATATATTCTTTTTAAAATTATTATATCATAATTATAATAATCAATTTATTGATTATTATATCATATTATATTATTTTATGGCAATACTTTATATATACGTACACACACACACACACACACACACACACACACACACACACACACACACACACATATATATATATATATATAAATATATATAATCAACATTGATGATCAACATTGATGAATTAATATTGAAAATGTGTATATAATTTGTGTGAAAGAAAATTTTTTTAAAACGATATATATTTGTAGGTTTGTCTTGGCGACACAATAGAAGTTGTTGTATATAACAAATTAAAAAGTGACGAGTTAACTTTGCATTGGCATGGAATTCGACAAAAGGACATTAATTATATGGATGGTGTGCCTATGATAACGCAATGCCCGATTTTTCCTTTCGCTGGTTTTCGTTATAAAATAAATCCTAAGAGCGCAGGAACATACTTCTACCACGCTCATTCAGGTACGTAAAACGTTTAGAGATTATTATAATTTTTCGTAATATTTATCTGTAAATTCGATCGCGGGCTATACATAAAATCGCTACATGATTGATATTAACAAAAGGATAAATTGAAAAGGAAAATTCTGCGCAAACTCAGCTGTAATTTCGAACTAAAACCAACTCGCTCGATTTTGACTCCGGTTTACACCGTAGAATGTCGTTTTATCCGGCGCTTGCATCAAGAATAGCAAGATCAATAAAGTCCATGGACCCGAAAGAGCAAGAGAACCGACGTTTCTCTTCTCACCGTTTCTTTATCGCAAATATAAGTCGCGATTTTTGTTAAGTACATTAATTAGTATTTCGCGCTGAAATATCGTGGCTTGTTCGAAATGGTCTCGCGGGGAGAATTGTTCTATTCGACAGAACAAAAACGTTGGAGGACAAAAATCCAATCGAGGCGATATGGCGAGTGGTCCAGTCCAATCTCCGTGATATTTCATCCTCTCTTAGCAAAAGAGCCTTCGTGATTTTTACTTAAATCCACCGCGCGTTCCTTGAGACCTTCGTAGAATTCTACAGCGCTAATAGTCACGTCTTAGTTCAAAAGTCATCAGTGAGAGAAATAAAATTGAGGATGGGGGAGGGGATTATTAGTCTCGCAGCAGGGCGACGGAGTGTACGGGTCATTGACAGTTCGAGGACCACATAACAATGCCAGTCTGGAGAGGATACTTTTACTGTCATCAAGGTCACCAACTCCACTGACACAACAAACAACCTTATATCCACCTATACCGAATGAGCTCCTCGTAAATGGTCAGGTATATATACTTTTCCCCTATAAAAATAATTGTATATAGTTTAAATTATAAAATAAAAATACACGACAATGTGAAAAAGAATGATTTACATCTCGAAATGGAATTTTTACAGGCACGAGAAGTATTTGTACGAGTCAAACATGGATTTTCCTATCTATTACGTCTCATTAATGCCAATGCCCACAACTGTCCCGTTTTGCTATCCGCTCATAGACACTCGCTCCGAGTATTGGCTGCTGATGGCAATCCTGTGCAATCAATGACGGGCACGCATGTTGTTTTATTCCCAGGTAAGTTTCACATCCTGTTGCTTTTCCGGCGTCATATCCGAACACTCTCCGGATAAACATAGTTTTAAGTTTGCATAAGAATGGTCTTGGTTTCTTTATTAATTGTAGCAAAACTGCATCGCGAATTTCATAAATTTTAAATGACAGGATTAAATTTTATCTCAACTTATTCAATTTATAAAATTGTAGTAATGTTCTATTAACAAGCTTAGCTATTGAGTTAATGCACGTATATTGCATATATTGCACGTGCTAAATGATTTTTGCGCTACATCTTAAAATATAAAACATTATGTCTATTCTATATAATAAATTAAAACTATTATACGAATAAATAAATAATATGAGATAACATTGTGCTACATATAAAATAGCATTATACAAATCAATAAGTATATACTGTCGCTAACATTTGATTGATTATAACAAAAATTGCAAAAATTTTATTAATACGATATCTAATACGACAGACTAGCAATTATTGCGAGAGGTATAGCATCATGTAATGTAAATGAGAAAAAAAGAGAAATGCATCAATTTGAGTCGAGTGCACAAAAATTTTATTAACACGGTATCTAATACGACAGACTAGCAATTATTGCGAGAGGTAGAGCATCATGTAATGTAAATGAGAAAAAAAGAGAAATGCATCAGTTCGAGTCGAGTGCACACATTTTCGTATATATACAATCTATACATATGTATGTGTGTTTCTGATTGCGATCAATCACGTACATGCATTTTATCTGACTGCATAAAAAAAAAAAAAAATAATAATTCGAATAGTGAAGCGAAAACGAAAGAAGAAAGTGCGATAAAAAAACAGGTTTTAAATATTTAAAATTATAATGTAACGTTTACGCATAGGTTTATTCATAAGTAATTAGAAAGGCGGAGATAGTAAAAACCGATAAGATAAAACATCATTAGAAGATGCTAGATCAATTATTGAAATTTTTACACAACTCCTGGTGTGCAAAGATGTCAATGTTCGCGCTTTAAAATTTAATGGAGCAAACAAAGAAAGATCCCAAGAGGTCGACCAAGAAGAGAAGGGTATTACGGGGCATCAGTTAGCATCGGCAACAGGAAGAGAGGGAGATTTCCTCCCCCTTTGCCCCTTTCTCACCCTCTTTCTCTCTTCCTCTCGTAATGCAACGCTTGTATAAGAGCGATGTGGATGCTGAATCGCGTCGAAGCAATAGGGATATGGACGATATTCGCGCAGACTCGGTCGTCTTCGTGTTCTCGCCGGGGTTCCCGCAAAGAGAAATAAAGAAAGCAAGGTGACCAAGCGCGCGCGTGAGCCCCGCACAAAAATCATTAAAACGCGTGCCCGTTTCGCGGCTGCGGCTTTCGTCGTGTTGATTCCTCGCGGTTTTATTAGACGACGACCCGTTTGCTACTGCTTCCTTGTGCGCGCGCGTTTTCGCGCGGCGAAACCGCCAGCGGACCGCTCAGAAGAAACGTTCATCCCGTTACATGTACGGTCACGGCATGAGTCTTTGGGAAGATCTAGGCGCATCCAGCGGAACGCATCTCGGCATGGAGTGGACCCGGGACAAGACTCTGGAGCTACTTCGCGAGTATCAGAAACGCCGGGTCCTCTGGGATTGGAACGCCCGGGGCTATCGGGATCGCACGAAGCGCAAACTGGCCATCCAGGAACTCGCCAAGATCCTCCGCTGCAACACCCTCGAGGTCGAGAAGAAGATCACCAATCTCAAGTGCCAGTACTCCCGGGAGGTGCACAAAATTCAGAACAGCCGCGACACCGCGACCGGCCCGGATGATGTATACGTCTCCAAGTGGTTCGCCTTCAAAGCGATGCAGTTTCTACAATTCGGCACGCGTAGATACAGCAAGCGGAAGAAGGTACGCGGAAAAGGAGAGTATCATTCGTGATCTGCGATTCCTCTTTTTTTTTTTTTAGGATTTTTTTTAAGATCTACCTAGTCAATATTGTTATAGAATCCTTGATTTTGTTCATTCGAAAATTACGATATACATATATATTTAACTGCATTCTGTTTCAAGAAGGGAAAGAAAGAGAGAGAGAAGGGAGGGGGGAGATATACAATAATTAGTTCTTAGAAATTTTTCAGAAAGAGTAATTAATTTTTTTTAGTCGCATGAAACTCGCAATCTTTTTCCAATTAATCGCTATTTGATTTAAATCTCATTTTTACAGGTATTTTTTTATTTTTTATTTTTAAAATATCGTAATACGATTTCACAATCTTTAACGTGTAAAATTTTATTCAACTAATAAAATATAATTTGCATTAAAAAACAGCGCATTAGGTCGCCGATCGAGATAAATGCTTCATTGACTCATGCGGCGACGCGCAACGACATACATTCTGATCGTTTCACTTCCCAGTGGAAGTCCAGAGTCGATGTTTGCTTATGTACAATCCACTCTGTGATAATTCCGATATTACTGTTTAATTTCATCGCATTCACGGAAGAACAATAATGATAACGCGCAGTATTTTGATGCGCCAACATCTCGACAACACGAAGATGATGGATCTCGAATAACTTCTGCATTTGATATCTGAAAGTCACTTTCTCAAGAAGACAATTACAATTTTTATTAATGTTTTCTACTATAGCAATTCAATTCCCACATTTTATGCAAGGAAAGAAATTAATACGCGTGAAAGTTTTCAATCAACAATCCTCGAAGATTATTAACGTGTGCGAGAGAATAGAAAAAAATCGTGCAAACGCGTTGATTGAATTTTAAATGTTTCTAATTCAATTGTTGCTAAAATAATAAATAACAAGAGAACGTAAATTCTTTTTGTCGCTATTATCAGAGCGCGATAAAATTCTTGATCCAGCCTGATCCCCTTTTCGCAGAAAGTCGAGGAGGGATCAAAACTACAGGAAGAATACATTGTCAGCGACATCGATCCTGAAAGCATAACATTCATGGACTGCAATGAAGAGACAAACGGCTCCGGTACCGGTTCCTTCAACGCTTCACTGAGCGAGGACGCTGAAGAGTCTTCATCGTCCAGTCTAAAGGCGATGGAATTGTACAGTTGCTCCTTGCCAAGTCCAAGACCTTGGTTCGCCGGTCGACCTCGACGAGGTCGAAACAGACAAAGCTCAAAGTTGGAGAAACGGATGAGAAGGGACGGAGAAAGACAAAGGAGGAGTTCGCCAAGTTCGGCGAGAGTATCGCCAGTTCAGCTCGCTGAGATCCCGGACTCGTACTCAAGATCGGTGGCCAAGCTCAGGATCAATCAGATCCTCTTCGAGGCGGAGATCGGGGTTTACGCGCAAACGCGTCGCTAATGAGCCGGTTTTGATAGTGAAAATCCTCGACATCCCGAAGACACCCTGCGATAAGCCATCAGTGTCGTCGTTGCACTTCTCATAAAGCTTCAGCATTGCTGTCGAATTATCTTTACTACGAGCTCGAATAGGCTTCAGTGGTAAAGGGAAGATTTCGTTACGAATAGAGCCCGGACGAAATAATTATCTATGTATCCCCCGTTTCCGCTTTCTCATTTACGTATTTCGCTTCTCCGAGCTTTAATTTTTAAATAGAAATAAGAGGGAAAAGAGGACATAATTTAAATTATAAAAATTATTTAAGATATCACGTATTTTAAATTCTCAAAAAAATTAAATGCCTTTGATCTTGATGATAATTAATCATTGTCACACAATTAATTGAAAACGGATGTTTCTATAAAAACTGATCTATGATCAAGATTTTATAATGGCAATTTTTTTGTTTGTATTTGAGTGAAAATATGTTGATATATTAGATTAATTGTTCTCTGAAACTAAATACTTTCTAATGAGCACAAGCACATACAATCTTCTTTTTTTTATTTACACGTTTGTAAATAAAATGTGTAAATTTTATTTAGAAACTATTAGTATTAAATAATGCATTAATGTATTTGATTCTGTTTTTTTCAATTAGACATTTGGGTTGAATTGAATTAATATGAGTTTTTAAAGCAATAATAACGCAAAAAGAATGCAGAACATTTAAGAATAATCAGGACAAAAATCATCCCTCATTTTTTCAATTTTTAAGAAAAATCTATGACAATGAAATGTGAATGAAGATCACATGTGACACTGATTGTGAATGTAAATCAATGCAATATTTTTTATTTGTAATCACCGTCATAATGCAATATTATGTACGAAGCAATCGCCATAACTTTTTACAAACAAATATTAAACGTCGACATAGATGAGAATAAATGTAGTTCTTCCCTAGCTTTAATAAGTGTCCATAAATTGAATCGAGAATATGAAGTAGCGGTGATTACACTAATTATCTATATCTATCTATACTACAATTTTATTGCAATACTTTTATCGATCTTATATCTATAAATGCCGAAGTGAATTATTATATTAACGCGAGTAAAACGTGTATTTCGTCTAATAATATCTGTATTATATATCGCCATTTCATTATTCAAAATATTAAATTCCAATGAATTGTTCAACGTATTCTCATTAATCTTGAAATATTTGCGCGAAAGGAAAGTGTGCTCGTGTGGCATTTTCGTTGAAATCCGTCAGAGATTAATAGCGAGTAAATTATAGACTAGTAAGTTAAATATGAATGTACCGTTATGCTCGTGTTTAATAGAGCGATAGAGCTTTTAAAGGATTCTTCGCTCAAAGATTTAAAACGCACCAGATAGAAGCAAAACTTGCGTTTTTTCACAAAATACATATATATTTTAGTAAAAATAATATAAACAATTTTATTTGCATATTTAAACATTTTCAGATATATTCCTTTATAGACTGATTTCCCGGAACGATTTTCAGATACTATTACTTTATATAATCTTCTATTTAAGGAAAAGGATGCAATGACTGATTACTATCACATATCACGGTGTTTTGATTCTTTGTTTTACATCTTGCAATTACACTCTGACTCGGCACTTTCTCATTAATGATATCCGATCTCTCGCTCTTGATCAGATTTCTTAAGAACTTAACCATGAGCTATTTTCTGATTTATAATTTCATTTCAACAATTTATAATAATAATTTAAAATATTTAATCTTGTCAGTTTACAATAGAACATATATAAAAGAAATTAAAAATTGAATTAAGTCAAGTAATCTTAATGAAACTAAGTAATTTATAACCCGAAAGAAAATTCAAGAGAATTATAACATGTGCAAATTCAATAGCAGCCTTGTATATCCAATCGTTTTCTTCTTCTAGCGCAACTTAAACTTTAATGTATATGTATTAATGCAATTAAACGTTTTTTCTCTCAAAAAATTTTCGTAATTATCTAGATATATATTTTATAAAAATTTTATTATATTCGTTGAAATTTGTATACTTTTTGTTCAAAATAAAAATTATAGCGTTAATGTTACTTTCGTTGTTAATATTGCTCCTTTGATGTTCAGAAGATCATTAAAACTTTTACTGTGTTTTGATAGAATAAGTTGTAATATTGATTATGTTTAATGAGAGAGAAATGCTCATTAAGAGAAAATCAATTTTATAACGTACATAAAATAAAGCGCAAAAATATATATATAGCTATATATAGCGTATAAATTATGATATTAAATTTCTTTTCAGGCGAAAGACTTGATTGTATTCTAATGGCAGAAAAGGCAATTGCCAAATATGCCTTCGATATTCAGGGTCTTGGAGATTGTCGTAATTTGCGCCACGAGGGATATATTTTTTACGAAGATTTTACCAGATTGGATTCGTATGCGATAAAGGATAACACTGATGCTGACAGCCTTGATGAACAAGCACTTAAGATCATTGAAAGTGGTCATCATTGTCATAGAATATCGAAAAATATAATTTGTTCATTGGATCTGAAGAGTAAAAAATTGTTGCAATTGGAAGAAAAAGTGGACAAAACTATCTATGTGCCTTTCGACATGAATACCTTTTCATTCTTTACGGATGATATGACAGACATGTCTTTCAATTTTTATGTATCGAAGCACTATCCAGCTTATTTGAGTAAGGAAATTTTTGTATTTTATATTTTTATTTTTTTGTATATTTTATATTATATTTTTATTATATTTTTATATTTTTATTATATTTATATTTTTTAAAGATAAAATTCCTTATTTAATAATATGACAGTTTTCTAGCTCGGTAAATTATTATTATTAAATGCAAAAAAGAGATAGAATTAAAAAATATTAATAAATATCATCGTATTGTGTAGATACAGTGACAGGAAAATGCCTTGTTATTGTCGTTTATATTCTTTCTTTTAGAAAAAAAACATAACATTTTCATCATTATTACATCAAGAAAAATTTCAGGCTTAGATGAAGGCGTAAGGAAGATAGCGCAGATTAATGGCATGTCTTTCAAGTATCCTTCATCTCCAATATTATCGCAACCGGAAAACGTTCTGAAGGAGTTGATTTGTACCCTCGACAAACGTTCTAGGAGTTGCGCCGACACACCGTTGTTTTGCGAGTGTTTGCAAATGATTGAAGTTTCATCGTGGAAAATAATCGAGATTGTATTAATAGATGAAGGTAATTTTTTTCACGCGATTGCTCTGCGAGATAATTAACATTCTTTTTCTCAATATCTCCTTCAAGAATGTGAATATATAAACTGCTTCTTACACTAAAAATTCTTTAGAATAAAGTCAATTATATATAAAATCATATTTTCCTAGGTTTCGGAGGTGATGTATCTCATACGTTTCATCTACATGGATATAATGCCAGTATCGTAGGCCAAGAAAGTTTCGAACAGCCTATTACCAAAGATGAAATTATATCCTTGGACCGTAATAAGAGGCTGCATCGAAATCTTGTGAATCCGGTGCAAAAAGATACTTTCGTTGTACCGAATAAGGGCTATATTATTCTTCGTTTCTACACTGACAATTTAGGTAAAAAAAATTGTATCTGTTACATGTATATCACAAATATAGGGTAAATCTATGTATAATGATTATAATTTTTAAAATTGTAATATACTTTTTAGGATATTGGTTATGGGAAGCGAGAAGTACTGCTGTACATCCTCAATTAGTAGGGCCTAAAATGCAATTTGTAATGAAAGTAGGACTCGATCAAAATTTGCCTCTTATACCAATCGACTTTCCTAGTTGTGGCAGTAACAAAGGCATGGATTATATCTTCGAGGGTGCATAATTTTCTTTTTAAATATAGCACATGATATAATATAAAATTTACACCAAATATAATCATTGAGTTAGAGGAAGTTTGTCCGACACAGGATACAGGACATTATTGTTCATTATCGAACAGAGAATATATTGTTTGAGACTGTCGTTTGTGAGACTGATGGAAAATGTTTACCATTAGATTAAAGCTTTGTTTATCAGCGAAAAACACTGTATATTACATACAAAAATTTGTCATATAGACTGTTGCATTAGCAGCCAATGGATTGAACAAACTTCTTGTTATATAAGTGTAATTTCATTTTAGGTGTACTGTGTTGACTAAATATATAAATTTATTATACAGTATTAATTAATTTATGTTTATTAAATGTATAGTTATGTAAAGTGAAGAAAAAAATATTAGTAAAAATCAGTTTTTAAATTCCTCTAATAAACAGGAATTTAAAAACATGGTTTCAACCCGATCAGCTGATCGTGAATGACACTAGGGACACTAGGGACTTATGTTAATCTAATGAATGATGCTGATTGGCTGAAACTTGTCCTACGTGCAGTTTTTAGTCTGTTCTTTTTAGCTGAACTGGCTACACTAGTTCAAACGTTGTCTTTACGAACATATCGCGACGAAAACGGATACAGATGTCGCTGCTGCAGTCTCAATTTAAATCAAATGGAAAAGTCGTTACTTCCTTCGGTTGGAGTTCCTGGCGAATGACGGAGTCTTGGATGAGCCCGCCAAGAAGCAACGCTTTACTCGGTGTGTAATGTGTCTGATTTTTTTTTGTTTGAGTGTTTTCCCAAGTATTATTTCCGAATACGCGTTATGTCGTCAAAACTTGTGCTGCTGCAATAAGAATTAAATTTGACAGCGTTGTGTCTGTGAAAACTTGACACGATTCGGGGACGACGATAATCTCTTTCAGCCTCATCATGAACATCAAATCGAAGGACGAGATCCGAGATATAATTGCGAAGGATCTTTTGAGTATCCACAATCGTAGCGTGGAATTACGGAAGCATCTCGATGAAAACTTCGAGGACAGTGTGACTTATTTTAGAGCATTGGTTTCTCAGTTGTTGCAACCTTCATCTGGACCGGTAGTTACGAAGACACCGAAGATTCTGCGGAAGAAAGCGATTCAACGTATTGAAACTATACCAGAAGATGAGGTACTTCAACAAGAGGATATTTCATCAGCGGATTCTCTTCGATCTACTAATGAGCAGAAGAAAGAAACAAGCGAAGAGGTGGCAGGTGGTAGATTGAAGAGAAGTGCATCCAAGAAAGCAGCAGATAATATTAAAAAACAATCAACTAATTTCGAAAAATTGGGAAACTCATTTGATGAGAATAAGAATGTCTCTGTAAAGAAGGTTAGTAGTTTTTTATATTCTTATATTTCTTATATTCTTGTATATATGCCATATTATATATTATAAATTGTAGAAAATTATATATATATATATATATATATACATATATTATGATTTTATTTTATTAGCTAAAGAGAGAAAATCAGGCCAAGAGAAAGAAGTCTATGACGAGTAGTTCTGATGAAGAGGACACTAAGAGTAGTTCTAAGTATAGTAAAGTAGATGAGAATCAAATGGAAACAAAAAGAGCTACGAGGAGAATAACAAAGAAAAAATCTGAACAAGTTGATCAACCTATAGTGATTCTTCAGAAAATTGAACACATTGAAAAAATTGAAAAAGAAAGTATTTCCAAATTGTCACCATCAATACGTTCTACTAGATCAAGCTCTAAAAAATCCTCAAAAAAAGAAATAAATAAAGATAACAATGTAACATCAAATACTGATGACATTGAGGAACTATCTATGTACGAGGATGCAATTGGAAAACCTATTCCAATTATGAATTCAACTTTAAAATCTAGTTCTTTATTGCCTGGAAAAGTATTAAACACTACAGTGGTATTAGGACGTTTGTCAAAACAGCAAAAATTAAATGAAACAGTGGTAATAAAAAAAGCATCAATTGAAAAGGATAGACAATCAAAGAAAAGAACAAGTGTGAGGATTAAGTCGGAGCCAGATGAACAAACTACACGATGCAATGATTATAATGAATTAATTACAGATGATGAATCATCGCCTGAAGTGAAAAGACGGAAGAAACAAATTAGTAAGAAGGAAGTAAAATCCGTGTTATCATTGTCTAGCGAGGATGAAATTCCTAATACACCACTGAAAACACGTCTTAAAGACAAGATTACGTCCACAGTCCCACAGAAAACTAAAATTCCATACAAATCGAACGCATTATTTAGTCCTTATGCAAAAGAATCTGTAAAGAAACGAGTTGAAGCTTTTGAACAAGCAGTGACGTATAGTCCCAAGTCAATTGACGTAGACATAGCTCCAAGAGTAACTAGAACAAAAACTCGTGCAATGGCCGCTGCAGAGACTGAAGCAGAAACGAGAAATACGACGCAAAATGTAGCGCAAATATTAGCTCGTAAATCACTTGCAAAAGCAAAGCGGATTTCATTAGCAAAACAAAAGAAAGGTGATGAAGAATTTAAAGAGGTAAAAGCACATCTATTTATTATAAATTATTTTTTCTAACATATTTCGTTAATAATAAATATATTTATTTTCAGAATAAAGAGCAAATGCCAGGACAAATTACCAAATCATTATTGCATGATAAAGCAACTATAAAGCAAACTCAACTGCAAAAAATGACACCTTTAACCAAGGCAAAGATGGTACAGCTTTCAATCCCTCGTATTCAAACTCCCTCACATGCTCAAAATCTTTTGAATGTGAGTTCAATTCTATTTGGAATTTTATATTATAATCTTTATCATTTTAATACAGATTAAATATTTATCTTACATATATTTTGATTTAGGGTACGAAAGCATTAACTGCTTCTCGCACGAATATCATTACTAACGTGGAATCCTTTATTCAACCTCCAAAAAGCATCAGTAAAACCAATTCTTTGGAGAAATTAGAAGAGAAAAGACGATATGAGGAAGATGCAAGGAAGAAGAGAGAAGAAGCCTTGAGATTACTGACGGAGGAAAAGAGAAGGTATAAAATAAAATTTTAGAATGCAAGAAATATAATACAATTGCCAGAGTAATATTTCACGTATATTTTATATACAGAAAGCGACAAGAGAAGGAACTTAAAAATAAATTGGCAAGAGAAGCTAAGGAGAAGCTAGAACAGGAGAAACGGCACAAAACTGAGAGAGAAAGAGAAGAAAAGGCAAGAGTAGCTCTTTTGATCCAAGAAAAGCAACGCGAGGAATTGGAGAAGAAGCGTCATGCTCAATTGCAGCGAGCACAAGAAAAAGAAGTACGTCGCAAACTGGAGGAACAACAGAGATTGCAAAAGGTGCAGGAGCAAGAAGAAACTGAACGTTTGCTTGTCGAACAAAAACGTCGGGAACAAGAAGCTGAGAAACGTAAAGAAGCGGAAGCGAGAGCCCAAGCTATTGAGGCGTTGAAACAAAAAAATCAAATGCTTGCTGCTCAAGCTAAAGTGAGTATATATATTTTTTATCTCGAAGAAAATGATTATTCGTGCATTAATATAACTGCTCTATTTTTGCAGTATAAACAAGCCAATAAAGCTCAAGTGATAAACTACGTATTGGATAGCGATCCTGATGATGATCAATCGGATGATGAAAGTAGACCGAAACATGAGATACCATATTGGGCAAAGTGTATGTATTTTCTTGATATTTTACTTTAATGTTAAAATAAAAACACAATGTGTATATATTTGTAAGATGTATAAAACATATGTGTATATATATTTTTTTAAAACTTGCAGCAGACGTTCGTAAAGCGGAACTTGCGATGCAACGATATATTGCACAGGAATTTATCTATAAGTTCTTCGATACTCGTAAACGTACGCCAGATTTAACTGAATTATTCCATGGTATTGATAGAAGTCGATTGAAACGTACATCTAGTGCAATCTGGAAAACACCGCCACGTATTTCCATGATGGAAACAGACTAAAATATATAATTAAATTTAATGTTACACTTATAAATTTTTATGTACCGAACAATAATAGCCATTATCATGTGCATGCAGCACATAGGTAATATTTAATTTTTTTGCATGTATGTAAAAAACATGAGGGCAAATTGTTTATCCTGATGTTTAATTTGATAACTCGTAATTTCCATTACTTATTTATACATCAATTATTATATATATTGTATTCGATAAAGAGAAATTAAAGTCTGTAATATATAGTCAATGTAATTAATACACGAGTGTATTAAAAATTATTTGTATACAGTTGCAAGTCTGAATAATACTAAATATCTGAATTCGAACGTGTCGAATAATGATTTAAATTACTGAATTTGCGTAAAATATATATTATTTCACTAAAATTTTGAATTTTACAAGTTTTCATTACGAGGAATCAATGTTGCGATAAAATTAGTTGGCAGAAATTTTCTTAGTAGGCAAACGTAGTGGTTTCATTGCTCTTCTTAAGTATACTTTTTTACTGAAATTAAAAATAGCTTTTTAAAATATCAGATGAATTATACTTTTCCAGTGATATGAATTAAATGTCCATACGTAAGTTCCATTTTCTGTCCAAGTAAGAGTGTTTTTTGTGCCTCTACAGGTTTCAAAGAATATGTTGGTATATGTGTGTAAATTGGTATCTATACAAATATACAAAATGACTAAAGTCAAAAATGTTCTTGTAATATATATATATATATATAATAAAAATGTATAAATATTATGCAATAAAACATTCATCGAAGCATACATAAACAAGTATGCACTCACATATGGCAAAGTATTGTCTAATCTGATGTTTTCTTGATACGTTTTGCTAGGTAATTGTAATTTATAATAATTCTCAATCATAGAATTGTCTAATTGCTTTCCATATAACATGTGTCGCTCTTCGAGAATTTCTTTCGAGATATCAATCTCTTCCTTGATCTCCGTTTGAATTCGTCTCATACCACCGTGAAGTACCTTTGCATCATCAAAAAACGATATTTTTTTTATATATAATAATTTAATAAATAATACATTATATATATACATATAGTTTCTATTTTACCTTCAAAGTAGTAAAACTGGCGAATCGCTTGACATCCGCTGGAAGCTTATAATCCTCGAAATATTTCTGTACAGGTATAGTGGGCAAAATCGGAATCCAATTTCTGAAGGTGCCTAGGGTTGATATGTAACGACCACCGAAACTCCACAAACGTACTGTACGATCCGCGCTACCGCTGTTAATTCGATCAAATCTTTTAGATTTACTAATAAATATATACCCAGTGTCAATATTCTTAGAACGTACATACCTAACTATTATTCGCGCGCTATAAATAAGTTGAAGAGACGTGATTCCCTGCATATGACCGCGTACAGACGACAGCAGAAGTGGCAGTGCCTGTTTTCGCACTGCTCTCTTCGCTCTTCCGTTTATCATATCTTTCCACAAGAACGGAAATTCCAATCTTAATAGAGGCATGCACACCTTCGGCGGATTTGGTAGCATGTAATTCGAAAGGAGCCAAACTTTTATATAGCCTATGCTGTGTCCTTCGAACAAGAGAAAAGAAATTATGAACATTTGAGGAAGAATTTTGATACACGAAGCTACAAAGAGTTAAAGATTTTTATATAAAAAAATTTATTTAAAGTCTCTTGGAAAATTCTTAGGAAAAGAAAAAAAAACCTGTTACGAGAAACTGATTTTCAGGATCAGTAGCCAACGATATCGCACAATCACCCATAATATGGATGACCGTAAAGGCTCCTAAAAATCCTGCCGCTGGATGATGTGTCCACACTTGTACCAAGCCAGAATCGAGGGCGACTAAGAGCGTTCCGACATTTGATTTTGCTTCTCGCGCGGTCAAGAAAATTATCGCGCGTACCGCAATCACGCGAATTATATTTAATGCTGATTCTTGATGGGCGCACGGAGTCAATTTACTGTTTGACAAGAAACATCAGAATTTAAAATTTATATTTAAAAAATATGTCTTATAATTACAAGCAATATAATTTACTTAATTTGCTGATTTATAGGCTTGTCGATCTCATTGGATTGTATAAACGCTTTCTGTGCATCTGTCTCCTTCCTTACAATATGCCTATTAAATCAATTAATGTGTTTCCTCCGTTTAACGTGTTCGTTTATTGTGCTCATGACAATACCAAAGTAGCATCACCTGCTAACATCAACCACTTGATATTTTCTAAAAGGCTGACCCGTTTCAAGTCTCCAAAGAATCAGTTCTCCATTATAAGTTCCGGTAGCTAACAGCTGAGGGAATCTCACAGCCGAGCACAGAATATCGTCGGTGTGACTGGTCGTCCAATTCTTTTTGCATATGTCAGACTCGAAAGCCGCCAATTCTGTAACGTGTTTGTTCCAGCTGCAGCACAGGATTCGATTTTCGTACCATACAATACTGGTTATTTCGCTATACAAAAGAAATAAGAACAATATAAAGTAATAATTCGTTATTTTAGAATGTCGTAATGTATTTATGATTTGTATAATTGTATTTAATCGTATCTATCTAATTGTATTTCGTTTCTATTATAATATACAAATAGGACATTTTCGTGAAAAAAGCAGAATATATGTAATAACTGAAAGTTATAACTTTGTAATTATATCTTTCGTTTAATTTTTGATCTAGCTATTATTTAAATATTCATTATTTGAAGCCATTATATCAATTATATATACCATTGATAGTCGACCATCATGTTGCGCATACAGACACCTGTATTAAAATTCCATATTTTCAGTGATCCATCTCTAGCGCCGGTAATTAAAAATTGCTCGGATTCGTCGAAGCAGGCCGTCGTGATCTCGACATCAACATATTGTCCGTATCGAAAAATACTATGAGCGTGTTTTATCAGACGTACGCGGCGTCCGGACCAAGGATGCCAAACGATGATACACGAATCCAATCCCGTAGAAATAATCTGCGCATATTAATACAAACAGAACGATGAATATATACATTATCGTTTTTCATAAAGAGTTATAACGTTAAATTTTTAGATAAGTATAAAATAGTTCCTCACCACGTGAAAAAGCTGATTGTAAAGAACGCAGCTAACACCTTTGATGTGTGTGTAGCCATCCGAAGTTTCCTCGTTAATTACGTGCTCGCAAACGAGAATGGCTATCATCATACTCGCAATGATCATCGTACGGGTCAGCGTGTTGAATACTATGGTCATCGGAGCATATTCGCTCAGCTCTCTGGGTAATTTATTGTATGTCTGTTCGAGAAATGTATATTTTTTCTATTATTTATTATATATATTTATCATATATTATAATTATATATGTAATTAATTAAATATATAATTTTATATAATTAGATATATAATATATATAATTATCAGAATATATTGTACAATCGTGAAATCTAGAGAGCAGGGGAAGAAGACTATTATATTAGACAATTCTAACTTCTAAACAACCTGAATGCAATTTTGAGCCGGGACGTCCCACACTTTTATGCATCTGTCCTTCGACAAGGAATAAATACGCTTGCCTGCGTCTATCACGACAAGTGCGCAGATAGTTGAACGATGTCCAGGAAATACTGCGTTCGCCTTCCCAGGAACAAATGGATTCCAAATGCGGATCATACAGTCCGGTCCACCCGTTACTAGCGTGTGACTCGCTGGAAAAAAAATAATGACCCTTCAAAAATGAATGAATCGATCGTAATACGGTAAGTTATAAAGCAACAAGAAAACCTTCGCAAAGCGCAAAGCAGGATATTCCCATGGGAACTTGGAATTTGTATTGCAACTTCGTTCCGGTCGCATCGAAGACACATAAAGAACATTCACCGCATTGACTGCTCGATACGAAGACTCGCAAGCTCCCGTAATAAGCAACTTGGCTAGTCCAGTTCGTGTGTATGTTCTTAAATCTCTCCGTGATTTCAAAGCCTTGCAGCTCTCCCTAATTATAATTTTTTAGTTACATATTTTCCACAAAATATACATTTAATGTATATATATTTTATTACAATCCTTGTATACCTTCATGATGTCGTCGTAACGAAAAATAATTACATCGCGAGTGGTGTGCTGTTTGAAAGGTCCCCTATCCGTAGGATTAAAGGACACGATTGTGACAGATCCACTTGTATCACCCAGGACGATATAGGAATTCTCCTTAATGTTTGCATTGAAGTAATAGTGCATACAAACTACTGCATTCTCCAAACTAGATATCTAAAAGTATGCAATTGATTAAAACTGCCTCGAATTAAAATTGTTGACATTTCATATCATCACTTACCAATACGCGAAGATCAAATTTTTTCGCTGCTGTGTCATAAAATCTCAAATCACATTCCGTCGAACTCGTGCACACTATCTGAACATCCGGCAGCACAATCATGTCAGTTATTGCAGTGGATTGCACCTTTAAATATGCTGCAAAAAAATATAAGTGTTGAAGAAATTATCGAACTAAAGAAGAAGAGAGATACTTGAAGAGGTACTAACGATTCTTGGATTGTACAGTGCGCTCGTATTCAAGATCTAACGACCAGTAATTAATCACTCCTTCTCGGCTTACGGTCAGATAACAACCTCTGCGAAAACTCGTACTTCTGTCCTAAAGATTTAATATTTATTATAATTCATAAATTCTTATAAATGATATATGATCATAAATAAATAAGTTCGCGGACAGGAGATACATTTTGCATAAGAAATATATATTGATATACAAGTCGGTTAGTTATTTTTGTTAAAAAAAACCAATTTTCTAATATATCGCTATCTAATAAATTATTAAAAAAAAGATCTCTTAACACAATGATATCTCAGTACAATAAATCGAAATACTGACTAATTCTCGTATCAGACTCTTCGAGATACTCATAGACATAAATATACATGTATGTACCGGTAAAACTTCCGGACAAAATGTGATTCTGCATACAGAAGTGCGATGACGCGTTCTTAATAATTTTGGTGGATCCATTAAAGGTGCTTCCAACATCTGTGATTTCACAGTGGTATCTATGTCTTGAAATTCTATCAGTAAATAGGAGATGAATTTGTTCCACGTTATTTTACCATTGGATTTTATCTGAAATTGCGTGACGATTATTCCAGGAACAATTAAAATGACTTGATTAACCAACTTTGTTGAAAAGAACTTGAAACTCGTCCTGTGGTATTTTTATCTCGAGGATGTCTTGAAAAGCGTCATACAGTTGAGAAAAATCCATTTCCTCATTTTCTGTCGCCTAAATACAAACAAAAAATATATTTTAATATAAAGTAAATATTAATAAAGAAAAAACATTTATATATAAATTAACAACCAGAAAAGCATTATGTAAACGCATCAAAGATTGTTCAGTACATTGCTCTTCTATCTTTTGCTTTTCGAAATATCGTTCGAATTCTTGTTGTATTCTGCAATAATGATTATGTATTTATAAACTGTATTGCGAATTGTAATTATTTTTCCTCTAACCTCGGATGATTTTTACCAACAAATGCCATTGCAAATTTTCTAATAAATAATATGATTTTTAATAGTTCAAAAACATTAAAAAGCGTTTACGATCAATCAATTTTATTCATTTGCATTTGAGATATGTTGAGAAAAAAATGTCAAAAATTATATATCGAATCTCACATGATTAAGAACAAATACCAATCATATTTGTATACAATGTTGTATGAATTGATTATTTCTACTGGTACCGTTGAAAAAAAGAAATGACGTGAGAAGAAAATAATCGATAATACTTCGCTTATGTATATAGTATATACAATACAACAGGTATAAGGTAGGCAGTTGCTCGAGTACATTTGGATCGATGCGACGAAACTAATATATTAGTTCTGAGGAAATTTACTCTGTTACTATTCTGTCGAACATGGAGTTATTTACAGCTTTGAGCTTATTCAATCGGCAGAAATACGAAGCGTGTGCCGCGATATGCACCGAATTGTTGAGGAAAAATCCGTTGGATCAGGTATACATTGCTTCTTCTTTTATATATAGAGTAGTAATAATTATCTTGAATCTATGAATCACCATGAAATTCTCTTGGATTGTCAGGCCGTGTGGGTCTTGAAAATGCGTGCCTTAACGTTGCAACTCTACGTAGACGACATTGAAGGCGAGGAGGAGGGAATCGCGGAGACTCTGCTAGACAATTATGCGATATCGATGATGCCCAGGCCGGGAACTTCGTTGAAAAATCCTGGTACTAGTTACACCGGTCAAGGAGTACGGCCCAAATCTCAATCCGGTTTGTCATAGCTCACCTAAAAAAATTTAGATCTTCAGTCTAAGTGTATTATAAGATAATGATTTATTTTCATATATTTTTTAAAGGTAGACCTGTTACTGGGGTAGTTCGACCCGCTACTCAGGCTGCGACGTCGCAATCGATTGAACAGGCATTGAAAACACCGAGAACAGCAATGACCGCCAGGCCGATTACAGCGAGCTCAGGACGCAGTGTTAGGTACATATCCATGTACATGTATTTTAGTTTAACAGAAAACTGATGTAAGATCGTCTTTCAAGGCTTGGTACTGCGTCGATGCTGACGGAGCCGGGTGGACCCTTTATCCAATTATCACGCTTGAACATAACTAAATATGCTAATCAACAAAGCATAGCAAAACCGTTGTTCGAATACATATATTACCATGAACATGATGCTAGATACGTGAGTCGTGCATATTATATATACATACATATAAATAGAGATTATTGATATAATATATTCATTACGTTTTAATTAATGTAAAATATCGTAGGCGTTGGACTTGGCCGTCCAGGCAACCCAAGTCTGTCAATATAAAGATTGGTGGTGGAAAGTTCAATTGGGAAAGTGTTATTACACTTTGGGATTAGTGAGAGATGCGGAGCAGCAATTCAAATCAGCGTTAAAAGATCACAAAAATATCGAGACAATTTTGCGACTGATCAGGGTCTACATTAGGCTCGATCAGCCCTTGGCCGCACTGGACACGTGTAAGAGAGGTCTCGAGTTCTTCGCGAATGACGTTACAATACTTACGGAGATGAGTCGTATATTTGAGGGCCTGAATAATACGTCGATGTCCATGAAATATTATAAAGTAATCGCGCAGGAGGACGCTTCTCACACCGAGGCGATTGCCAGTATAGGCATGCATCATTTTTACAATGATCAACCGGAGCTAGCTTTGCGTTATTATAGGTATATATATATATATATATATATATATATATATATAACAAATATAATACTAATATATGTACATTAAATATATATATATATATATATGTATATATTTTATATATACAAGAAACGCTAAAAATCACAATAATTCCTATTTTGTTTTCCTCAAAATTTGTATTACGTTGCGTCCATTTGTATTTTTAACATTTTAACTTTTAACAATTAAATTATATATTAAATAATTAAATATATTAAATTAAATTTTAATATATATTCTAGGCGTCTCTTGCAGATGGGTGTTCACAATGCTGAGTTGTTTAACAACCTCGGACTTTGTTGCTTCTACGCTCAGCAATACGATCATACCATATCGTGCTTCGAGAGAGCGTTGAATCTTGCGACAGACGAAAACATAGCCGAAGTATGGTACAATATTTCCCACATTGCTATCGTATGTATACAACTTATATTCTATTAGCTAGAAACAACTGCAAATTATGTAGATGTATAACGATTTCAGACGTTGGGCGATTCAATAATGGCCGAGGAATGTTTGAGGCTAGCTATTGCGAGCGATAATAGACATGCTCTGGCCTACAACAATCTTGGAGTGATGGAAATACGTAATGGAAACGTTACCGCGGCGCGAACCTATTTTCATGCAGCAGCCAACATAGCTAGCTATGTACACGAAGCGCACTTTAACAGTGCACACTTAGCTTACGAGGTAATTATTTCTCTGATTAATTTATATATATATATATATATATATCTCTATATATATATAAAAGTAATGTTATACATTCATTATACATACACAGCTTGGAGACCTACAGACAAGCTATATCGCAGTACAAAAATCGTTGCAAGCCTATCCCGGACATTACGACAGTAAAACTCTTTTGCAGAAATTGCAAAGATATTTCTCGTATATATAAGATGAACGAAAAGGATCTTTCTTATTTTACACTAGATCGTTTTATTTAATGTTGTAACATATTGATCCTTAAACATAATTATCTATATATACATAATGTACATGTACATAAAAGTACAAATTATATTTGAAATTTCTACACCATCTATATAATTAAATTGTAATTAAAAAATTGGAATTTAATAAAGAGTAAAAATCAAATAATCACTAAAATTTATGGAAGTATTCAAATGCAGTCCAGATTCAATGATATAAAAAATCATCATTCATATTACATACATCACGTTTTTTCTCTTATTAAGTCTGTACAAATATATACTAATCTGAGAATTTTTCTATTTTTTCCACTGAGAAAGGATTATATTTTTGTACCAACAATAAATTTAGGTCAATTGTAGCGTGCATTTAGTAGGATTAGAATATAATTAGAAATCTTATAATTGACATATTGAATGATAATTTAAGAATAAATACTTGACTAATATGTATATATGTGTGTGTGTGTGTGTGTGTATTGTTCACAAAGAGCACAATATTGGAATATGTTCAAATATTAAACTTGAAAAATATTATGTATGAAATACTTGCATTTCCTTCTGCCCTTTCTTTTTTGTTTTCCGGACCTTGTACAGAAGATCAAAGCAATGTGACAGTCTTGTGATATATTAATTATAGCGTTGCATCTTATGTAGTGTGGGATATAACTAGCCACGATATGACAAAGTAAAAAAGGAAAATTGGATATACTGCTAATGCCTTCCTCCCTGTGGGTTGACTATCACCAAGAAATGCCATAGATGCTGAAACATTAACATAAATTTTAATATATTCAGAATAAATAAGGATAAATTATAGTGATATACACATATATATATCTTCCTAAAATAATGTTATATTTACCATATGTTGCCCACAAAAATCCAATCATAGTGATTACAAATCTCAGAATAAATAAGAGAGTAGTTTGCTGCACTATTAATATAATTCTGCATAAAATTAATGCAATGGCAGTTGGTAATAAACAATATCCTAGGACACAAACACTTTGGAAGAAAGATCTGCAAATTAAAATTGTTGCACTTATTTAAAGAGAGATAATTATTTCTATAAAAAATTAATTTAAAAATTATATATATACATACACATATATGTGCATGTACATAGATAAATGTATGTAATCTAACTTACATATTTCCACCTAATAGCTTTGAATTCAATGTAACAACCATGGAGCCAATCCATACAATAACAAATACTTCTGCAAATTCAGGCCCTCCATCATTTGAATTATCTGCTGTATCAGAACCTTGTAATATCCTAAATAACAATTATAAATTAATGTAAAATAATTTTTTTATGCATACATATATATATAATATTTGCATAAATATATATCTTACATTGCCATAAACGTACATAATATTAGTGGTCCCCACAGATCCCCTAGAATGTTATATATTGTAATTAACTTATCTTTTTTTTAAATACAATATAGATAAATATTATTTGTATAGACTCACATTCTTTTAGTAGACTTTTTTTCTCTTTAGGATATAAAACATGAAAAAACTTCTTGCCTACTGCTCGAACATCCCTCAACTACATCAAACAGAAATATAAAAAGATATGTTATATTGTTCTATGCATAAAATAAATCTTTAAGTTGGAATAAAAGTATATAACAATATATATACACTTACAACTGTGTCTCTGATGGGTTCATCTAGAGTATTAAATTCTGGCTCTCCTAAAGTTGATTTCTGTTTCGCACCTATTGTCATCTCACCCTCAATGTGTTGAGGGTCCACAGTGTACGTAACATCATCGTACATCTGTTAAAAAACATAAGACACATATCGCATATTAAATTTGACATATATTTTTTACGCAATTATATATTTCTATGAAAATTATATTCTTAGTCTTTGTTGTGACAGGACAAGGATTTAAGACGTTTTAAATTATTATGACGTTTGTTACATCTGCGATAGAACGATATACTTACGTCTAGTTTCGTTTCGCCGTCCATCGCCGCCATGTTTACTGTCGATGCAAATCACTGCGAGGAATTAGAGGAAGTGCGAGCCGAGGAATCCCGAGGACAAATACACTTTAAATGTATCAATTAAAAAGTTGTCACGTGTATAACCGATCGACACTTAATGTGTAACATGCTCGCTCCTGGAGATTTCCTTATCTCGCAGATTCACACTTGCAACTTGCTGTTTTCGAAAACGACATGAAATCGTAAAAATCACGTCACATTTGTCGGATTATTTATAATATTCTAATAACTGATCGGCCGATTTAGCGAATCGAGACGTATATCGCTGATGACAAGTCTCGACGATCCGGAGGATTGGAAATGACATCCGCGAGAATTTGCGAGGCAAGATAATAAGAAATCCCCGGCAGATGGCATCGGTGACGTAAATGGTGAAGTTTGCGGCGTGGCTGTGTCAAATGACATATCACAATTAAGTTAATTAAGTGCGATTAATTCGGCTCGAATAAAATCGTCGTGAGACAACGATCGATCAGTGACGTCGCCTGCTTGTCAGAAGAATTTCCTCACGATGCTCCAGTCACGAATTCATCGGCGAATTTTTATCCACGTCGTGGCCGTGTTGGTGTTGATAATTATGACGCATGCGCAGGTGGAAAATGGCGGACCAATCACCGGCGAGCCGCAAAAAGGCGCCGAATTCAAATCTGATGAAAAATTATGTACTTTTTCTTTTTTCTCTATTTGATTAGTTTTGTCTCTTATTCGTAACTGCATTCTTTTCTTCATATTTATACTTTTCTGTTTTTCAAAGTGACATATTGTTGCTTCAGTCTTAAATTCATAAGATAAAAAAGAACAAAACCTAGTAATGCGCACTTTTGTCATTGCAAAACAATTTTATTTATTAGAATAAATAAACCTCACCTTTTCTTGTATATTAATTCTAATTAATTATATATATATAATTATAATATATTTTCTTATATATTAATATATATATTATATTTATAGATATATCTTATATATTAATTATAATTATAATATCTCTGGCCTTTTTCTTATATAATTATTCTTATATACACAGTCAAGAAATTGTTCATCGAACGACGTAAGGATCATGTAGAAGCTATACAGACTCTCCTAAAGATAGATAATTATGAACGTCTGTATAAAATGATCACAATGCTGGCTGAAAAAGTAATAGAGATCATCCAATCCAGTAAGAATATCATCGAGAAGGCCGGTTTCGTGCCGAACAATAATTCTTTTCCAAAAGATACCAATGTCAAAGACGGTATATATACAATTATTTAATTATATATATATATATGTATATATATATTTTTAGCCAATAAAATCTGAAATTAAAAAAAATTAATTAAAAATTATGATAATAGAAAAAAATAACAGATATATGTATTTATCGCAGCATTATCTAGCGTTCTGGAGAACACTGCGCTTTTCGGGGATATTATTCTGCATCTACCGGATATTACTCACAGAATACTGAAGACGCAGCAGGGATGGAATCCTACGATACACTGGTCCCTGAATTTCACCAATCAAATGCGCCACTTACTAAACAAATCGACCATCACGATGATCCGCCTAGTTGAGCAGGAGTTGAACATCACGGAGCGGGATCCGAACTATCTTAATCCGTATAAGAGTTCGACTCGCACTGGATATCAACATCAGGATACCGCGGAAAAAAAGAAGCCTGTGAAAAAAGAAAAGCGTAAAAAGGGTCCGCAGATTGCTAAAATCGAGTTATGAGCTCTCGCAGCGAGGATTCTTCTGACCGGTTCCTAAATCACCTCGTTAAGAAGCGGTTTTTATGACATGTTAAGATCTTAAGAAAGATATATCCTACATTTCATTCTATATTTAGAACCAAAAATAATGGCAAACGAGTTTCCTACGATATTTTGATATAAACTTGTTATATTTTTAATGTATATATACTAGCATAAAATTGTGATTAATAGAATAATTAAGATTATGTGAGTTTGCATGTATATTTAGATTCAGTAGTCGGGTTACGCAAACATTGTTATACATATCGCACGCGAAGATACAATCTCTTTTTCAATATTAAATAAAAATATATTATTTATATTAAATTCAAATTTCATATATTTTATATACAATTCGCGTGATCTCGTGAGAATTTCTGATTCCGAGAAAAGTTCCCCGCGGGGCAATCTGTTCCTGTTTTGAAAGGGAAACGAGCGAGGCGAGGCGTGCGAAGGCAACTCGAACAAGCTGTGAATCTCATGCTGCGACATATGTGTGCTAGGTCGTGTCTGACATGAAAGACATCGCTTTTCACGTCGATTTACCACGGCGGCGGCGGCGGGCCGGTAGAAAGTGGTCAGCCAATGTGAGCTGAGAACGGTTCCTCGCCGGCCAGGCCAGGCCAGTTCCCAAGAAGTGCCGCGCCGGCGGCGACGGCGTATCCCCGACAGTGTCGCGGCAGCGGATCAGTCCGGTGGATCAGATCGGTTGGTCGCAGTGATCAGCTAATGATACGTCTTCCCCGTGGTTGGTCGCGGTGATTGTAAGTGATTGAACGAGGCGTGCGAAAGGAACCCGAACGGAACGCGGCTTCTCGTTTGAAATCGCGGAACGATGAGACTCCAGGAAGCGGTGCTCCTCTGCGCCGTCTTGACCGTCGTAACAGGTAGGCGCGCCCTCGCTTATTCCTACGTCGATCACCTTTCTCTCTAGTTCATTTGTTCCTATTTCCTCCAAGAGATCTCGATTTATATATGTACGTATATCTGTTTAGGAAAGTCGCAAAATATAAAAGAGATTATTGTTTGAAATTCTCGCTTGGCGCCGCGCAACATTTCTTTCTGACATTTCTAACATTTCATATTACTCAACATATAATAATCGTTTTCCGGGAATTACGAAATTCAAATTTTTTTAATCTTATGGTGAAATAGAATTTTCCTTAATAGCGATACTTAACATATCATTTTCGTGTCTAATCGCTTTTCAAAAATTGTGAAATTCCAAGATGATTGTCTAACGTTGGGATTCTTAAAGTGTATATTGACTCGACTAGTCTGGCTTCTCGCTGTTACTCGGAACTACGTCTGACCAGTTCTAGCAGGTCGTCATTGACGTGTTATTTTTGCCTTTTTTTTCTTTTGCGTCGATGATATCCTTCCAGAAACATTCTCCGGCAAATATCTTTTTCTTAATTCTCTCTTTCGTCGACTTCTCTCGTGCCCGATATTTTTATCAATAGTACCACGCGCGAACGAAGAAGATATGTATATAATTATAACAATCAGATAAATAATTGCATACTTATTAGCTCGCTCACACATTCTATGTTATTTATATTTTATCGTCGAAATAAATTTCTCAAAAATAAATAATACTTGTTTAATTAAAAAACTAGGAATTAAAAGCATTTCATATTTAAAAATAGATCGGTAGATTATTTTATATTATACGTAAAAAAAAAGATTAATATATTTAATAGAATTCTTCGATCAAATTAATAATAAAATAAAAATACAGAAAATACAGAAAAAATACAGAAAATTCGCGAGGAAGTAAGAGATGACACTTGCGAATTTGGTACATCAACGCGGTTTCACTCACGTTTACATAAGATTTGTTTTACGCGCATATGTTGTACATACGCAATGAATGTATACATGTATACACGTGCATTCGGACACGTGTGCGTGAGTCCGAACGATAGAAGGAAATGTTGCACCTGAGCGAGAAAACAACGTCATTGCCAACGTGCACCGTACCTTCACTTTCCACTTTACAGCTGAACGAATCTTTTTGACATCCGCGAGCACTTCTCTTGATAAGTTACGTTATACATTTTGTTTTCCTTTATTGCTGTTATCCTGAAAAAAAAACAAATGGATTAAGGAAAACTTATTTATTAAATTGCATTATGTTAAATACATTATTCAAGACTATATACTTATATAGGCAAAACAAAGTAAAAGGAAAAAAAAGAAATCCAAAATCTCTCATTGATGCGTCCTGGTTTCACAGATTAGAAATTCGTTCAAGAAATGAATTCTTGCTCGTTTTAAGTAATCTTTTTCTTTTTTAAATACAGGCATCCGCCACACTATGTCAGGAAGTCCGGCGAAAGTGAGCTTGCCGATTTCGCGGTATTGCGAAACTTTAATTACAGAGCGCGATTGAGTTACACGATTATCGAGTGTCTCCTCTGTAAATGTAATCTCTGATCTTGTACCGAGAATACAGTAATTATTTCTATACGGTTTACATTGTGAATCATCGTGTAATTATTTTGCCTCCTCGTTCCCACAAGATTTAAACAGAGCGGGATTGATTGGCATGCGTGTGAAATTTAAAAAAATAAATAAATAATCGAATAATTAAATATAATTAAGAAAAAAATAAATAAATGATTAGATACGTAACATTTCTAATTTTAATTACAATATTAGAGCAAGAGAGAAACGCAGAATAAAAATGTGCTACACGTGACGATTATAAGGTCACTGGGAAGAATCTTCGCAGGTGCTACTTTCTCTCTGTGTGAACACTTGCACATCATTTTTAATATCTTCAGACCTCCATTGATCATGCATCGTACAATTTCTCTCATTATATTTTCGTACGTCTCTCGTATCGCTTCCTATTTCCGTTCTATTGATTCCTAGTTAAATTTCAGTGTTAAGTTTAGCACAATTTAAAAAAATATATCAAATTTTTCATTATTATTAAGAAAAATGCGAGCTATTTAAAGAACTTTGACATTGCATTCTGCACTCTCAAGTTTATTATTGTTGCGCGAATGTACATTACGAGAGCTCTTTTTTAAGCCCTTGTGTAATTTTTACGCACATTGAATGCAAATAAAATCGCGTGTCTGGAATAGTTAAAGAGCTCTTCCGGTATTTGGAAATTCTTCACGCGTTTCGTGTAAAATGTATACGATATACACACTTAACTGGCTAACTAAAAATAACGATGCATCACGCAATGGAATCGATCCCTAGTGAATTTAAACTTTTTACATCAACATTCCTTTGTGGAATTTAAATTAACATTAAAAACAATAATCGAATTTATTTAGTATTATCTCTCACGCATATCAATGGAATTTTAATATTCTAGATAATTTTAATTGTTGTATATAAATTTCTATTTGAGATAGTTTCAAATCTCTAACTTAAAGACATAGATGATAGAATGTGCAAAATGGATTTTAAGATATGCTAATGCTTGGTAATTTATTACTATCCGCTTACACGATACGCGTCTCTCTTTTTATACGCTTTTAACGCGCAATAATTTGCATTTCGCCGAAAGGAGCATAAATATTAGCGGTCCGAACATTTGTTCGTGCGCATTCACGTGTCCAAACATATATTGGAATGCCCACAATCATGCGTTTCTCGCTTTCTCAAGCCTCTCTTCTGGAATTTCTCCTGCCTATATTTTCTACACGCTCTCTGTACGTAAGTGAGATACTATTCTTGTTTCTTTGTGTCCTGATGATATAATTGACATTATTAGTCAATGCAAGTAAAAGATCATACAAGAAGCCAAAATCTTGCAATTCTTTTATGTTTAATTTTATATGTAAATTAAAAAATTTAATGCAAAAAATCTGTTTAAATCTGTTTGACATGCGGCAATTTCCAGTTTGTATAACAACTGTCCATTCATTAAAATCACCGCTTTGTCGCTGATGCTGATCGTAATCGCATGACTCTTGGAGCGTAACAACGGTTGACAGAAAGAACGCGGTAAAAGTGGAACATATAGGTACTTGACTGAATCAGTTGACCCCATCCAAGAAATACAAGAACGCAAATACACTCGAGCATAAACGTGTTTATAATAAGCGATCCCAACCTTGACATTTTCCCGGCTCAAGCATGACTTTCGAGCATTTTTTCAATCACGTACGATCGCATGATTGTGATGTTTCTAAAAAAAAAAAAAAAAAACTTTTTTGTGATCGAAATAGACTGCTAAAATTCATCGTCCTTGCGAACAAATAAAAACACTTCTGCGCAACAGAATAAAATTTGGAATTCGCTACGTGAAATTAATTAATTACAAGATGTTTCTTGTTACTTTCACGAGAATATTTTCCGTATCTATGAAAAATTATTACCTCGCATGTTCCTTTTACATTCTTCTTTTTATATTCAGATTCTCGTCTTTCTCCATTTCAGTGCATAGTCAAAAGCACAAAAAGGACGAGGATAAAAAAGACGAGGAGTTCAGGTGTCCAGAAGGTCAGGGTAATGGCAACTTCGCCGATCCGGCAACATGCAGAAGATTTTATCAGGTGATTACATCGCCTTGGTTACTTTAATCATCGTTTTACTATGATTAATCGTAATTATATCCTCTGGATTCGTTTTCCGAAAGTGCGTTGATGGGTATCCGTATTTGAATCGATGTCCATCGGGCTTACACTTTGATGACATCAGCAAGTTTTGCACCTTCAAAAACGAGGCACGATGCGGACCTATCGAGGCCAGTAAGAGAATTTTATTATTGCCAAATCATAAATACTTGAGCAAATACAAAGAGAAAAATGAGTTCAAAGTGAAAATAAGTATTTCGAAAATAATTTATTTAATAGTTATTACTTTTTGAGCACGTCACTCCTAATCTTTCTTCATTCGCCGAAATTTTCCTGAGCTGTGATAATAGTGTCTTTTAATTTATAGCACCAGCACCAATCACCGAGCCACCCACAGATTTGGCTGAGCGCTGCGACACAGCGAACTGCCAGCTTCCGTATTGTTTCTGTTCCAGAGACGGCACAATCATTCCCGGCGGTCTTCAGCCAGAGGAGGTAAGATGATCATCCGACTGCAGATCCTTACAATGACTTACAATATTTCTAAAGAATCTAATCAAACATACATTAATACAATTTGAATTATTTTAGACGCCACAAATGATAATAATGACGTTTGATGGTGCGATAAATCACAATAACTTCGATCACTATCAGAAGATATTCACCCAAGATCGTCTGAATCCCAATAATTGCCCGTTGAGGGGCACGTTCTTCATCTCTCACGAGTATTGCAACTATAATATGGTCCAGAGCTTGGCGCACGACGGTCATGAAATTGCAACCGAGACGATCTCGTGAGTAACGTGAATATATTAGGTCTGTTCTTTTCAACTGAACTGGCTGCACTAGTTCAGAGTTTATCTTTTATACTCTACATTAAAAGGAAAGACATAAACTCTAAACTAATGCAACCATTTCAACTGGAAAAAAAACCAGACTTATTAAATTGCGCCGAAATGTTAGGCTGACAAAGCAAATATTTTTCAGGCTTCAGAAAGGTCTGGAGGACAAGGGCTACGAGGAATGGGTCGGCGAGATGATCGGGATGCGTGAGATACTGAAACACTTCAGCAATATTTCGACCAGCGAAGTGGTCGGTATGCGAGCACCTTACTTGAAACCTGGTCGTAATACTCAGTACAAGGTACTTGAGGATTTTGGATACATATATGACAGTAGTATAGGAATCTCGCCGTTAAAAGTGCCGATCTGGCCGTATACTCTCGATTACAAGATTCCACACGAATGTAAGGCAGGCACCTGTCCCACCAAATCTTTCCAAGGTACTGAAAGTATGATGAAAAGATTTAGTTGTAATGTAAAGTATGAAAAATTGTCAAATTGCAAAAAAAAAGTAAAGAAAACATATTGTTATATAGAAACATTTGTGTTATTGTAGGTATTTGGGAACTACCCCTAAATGCGCATTATGTGGAGAGTTATGAAGGTGGACATTGTCCTTATTTGGATCAATGTGTGCTTCACAATCATGATCCCGAAGAAGTATTCGATTGGCTGCAAGAAGATTTTAACAGATATTACGAACAGAACAGAGCACCATATATGATGCCTTTCCATACAAATTGGTTTCAAATTAAAGAGCTTGAACGCGGTCTGTCGAAATTTCTTGATTGGGTGGTAACACTGTGAGTGTAAATATATAAAATATATTTAAATGTATTGAAATATTAAAAATTTTGTAATAAATTGATGTATATTTTTACAGGCCTGATGTTTACTTCGTAACCGCCACGCAAGCACTAACATGGATGACTGATCCAAAACCAATTAAAGCTCTGCATAACTTCGAAGGATGGTCATGTAAGAAGAAAGCGAATTTGCCAGGTCCACCGTGTAACAATCCACATAAGTGCGCTTTAGACTTCAAACCTGCTGAAGCAAATTTCACAACAACAAGGTAGAGAAACTTAACTTTACATATAGAATTACTTAATAGCTATTACTTTAGTTAAAATTATAAAAGTATATTCAAAATTATTACTATTTATATTAACAGGTATATGGAAACATGTAGAGAATGTCCAAACAAGTATCCCTGGTTAGGAGATTCTAAAGGTACAGGATTATTCAACGACAATTACAATCCTGAAAAGAAATAGGAGCTTAACTTGAATGAATTAGATTTAATTCTAGCGCAAACAATCCGCGTTTCGTTCATTGTTATCAAAATGGATGTTGTGCATATGCGATAAATCCATTATCAATCACATCAAGCATCTTACTTATTCCAGTATTGGAAAAATTTTATGAAATATTAATTTTTTCAGATGTACAAGTGTACATAAACTTATACTGTTATTCCTATATAGAATATATACTCGACAATCATTCACATCTATAACATTAAGCCTATACTACTCAATCTAAAAAAAGAAAATAAAATGTTTCGATGCTACATACAATCCTAAAAAAAAATCCATCTGTTATTCAAAGAATAGTCTGAAATAAGCACACTTTATGCAACTTTTTTATTTATCCTATTTTTCAAAAATAATGTACCTCGTTTTTCTTTCTTCTTTTTTTATTGCTATTGTAACAATATATTTAGATATATTTTAAAATATATACATACACAGTACATCTACATTCATTGCATTGAACTGCACTGACTGTCTGCATCAGAGAATACACGACCAAAACGTTGGAATCTAACATATTGTAGTAATTATCTAACGAATTGGACACCACTCCAGAAGCAAATCACCATATTTCACACGTGCTAAAAAAGAAGATAATACTATATATAATACATATATTTCAAATTAATTTAATTAACAATAAATAATGCTTCTTAATTATGTATATAAATAATTATGTATAAATACATTTCACATAATACAAATTAAAAATTAATTTATCTTTTATTTAACACACACTTCATTATTTATTTTTAAGAATATAAGAAAAGATATATTACTTGGTTCAGGAAAGAGTTCTGGATGTCGTATGATATAATCCCTTAGTCTAGTATCACGTAGGGCCTTATAATCGTCATTATATTTCTTAAAAGCTTGTGATGCAACATATCCTACTGCCATTGCTATAATATGCCTGTATATTCCTAAATACAAATATTATTCATTAGTTTTATTCATTGTTACACTATTGAAAACGGACTGTTCAAAGTCTAGGAGTTTTACACAATTTTGTCATTTATCATCATTATCATAAAAAATATCAGAAAAGTAAAAATTTTTTCGGATAAAAATAAAAATGATCTTTAATCGCTTTAAAATTGCTTACCATGTTACATAACCGCATGATCAGGTTATGTTGCAACAACAATAAAAAAATGTAACGAAACATATCAAAACATACATTTAAGCTCATGACAAAGTATTGTTAATTAATCATATAATAACTCACCAGCATAAAACGGCCTACGTTGAAAATAATTGTATAAACATTGTGTTGTAAAACCACTTCCCACACATACAACTTCAGGCGCATATTCCTGCATTACACTGAGCTTATAATTGGGATCTGGCTTAAGTAGTTCCAGAGCCCATTTAACTTCAGGATGGTCTTCTATTTCGTGTGAATGATGTTGACTCATTTTTGCGAATTATTCTACAAAATTGAAGTAATAATCACAAGGAGCAAAACGCTCCACTTTGGTGAACCAACCGGCACTGTTCGTACACGAAATATGTTATTATGTTCTGTAAGTATACGTAAAGCAATGAAAGAAAATTATATAGAGAGATAATCGTGTGTGCGGATCGCAATTCAAAAGATATTAGTGACATCTGGTGAAGTACATAAATAATAATGTATATCGTTTGAAAAATCATTTTTGATCGTCTCGGTTCGGCTTTTTTTATTATAAATTTATAAACATATATTTATATTATATATAAAATTATATATATTATATAAAATTATATAGATTATATATTATATAAAATTATATATATTATATAAACTTATATTATAAATATTATAACAAAATTTATTATTTTTTTAACATAAAATATAATATAAACTAATTATAGAAAAGAAACTAAAGTTTTTCCTTCTCATCGATATAGTACAATTATTAATTACATTTACTATATTATATTATATATGTTATGTCTACAAACACGTTTCTCGTAAATTTTTATTATTTGTCATCTATTTGTTACATACATACACTACTCAATATTAAATAAAGAATTCACACGTGATTTTCATTACATGTTTGATCATATTTGATAAACACATGATCACACTTTAATAGAACCATATTACTTTCACTGGTTTCTTGTAGCATTCTGCATCTTTCAAAGACAGCCAACTTTTTTGTACCGTACACAGATTGTGTACAAATAGTACAAAAATTTCAAATTTAATTGCTATTTTTAAATTAGCATGACAGTAGGATTGTCAGTGCACTTAATGCACTACGATGATTTTGCCTTACAGAAAACAAGGAGATAACTTTGTTCGTTGAACTCTGTCTAATTTTGGCTATCTTTGTGATGCAGTTATAAAGAAGACATTTAACACATAAATTTATAGGTATAAATCTGATGAGATTGTTTTTTAAATGTATCTAATGTACTTGAAAATAATACAGTGTGGTTATGGTTCTTAAATGTATAGAGAAGTAGAAAAATATATGTCACAGGAAAGTGATTGGGATATTTGGTTAAAAACTCTGAACGAGAGCACTAAAGTTACAATATAGTTTTGTCTTCTGATGTTTCATCTTTTAAAGTGAAAAATATCACATTCTGTTGTTCTAATATATCTCTAGAGAAGAGATAAAGCATGACAGATATAAATATAACAACATTTATAATACATAAATATTCTGTTTGTATCTCTCTCTTTTCTAATTTAATTTCTCATTATATAAAAAAATAAATAAAAATAAGGGCATTTTACTTTTTTTTATAAAGGAACTTTTAAGTTTGAACTATGGACAATATGGAAGTAGAAGATAGTATTTGCTATATATTAATGCAGAATCACATTAATGTTAATTATCACATTGCAATATCTGCTTTAAAAGCATATTGCATATTAAAAAATAATTAATATAAATTATAAGTTTTAAAACGAATAGAATCTTTTTAAGAATAATTATACATATAATACATGAATACATTTGAATAATGTAACATGTAAAATAATATGGCACTTGTTAAAGGAATATAGACTTCTTTAGAAAATGCAAATAGAGTATTCAAAAACTCTTAAAATATGTAATAAAAATAAATATTTTGAGTATTTTTAACACAAAAAATATTCAGATATTTTTTTGATACCTTATTATCTAAGTTGGTTTCTTAATTTCACAATGTGCCTCTACTTAAGAAATAAAATGTATATTACAATAGAGAATCTATTCAAAACTTTCTTGTAAATTTAATAATTGCAAATGCAATAACCATTTGTATGAAACGTTAACTCTTACCAACTTGTCCCCATAATTGTATTATCCTATAATTTTTATTGAACTGCATTGTTGTTGTTGATAGCTCCATGAGGAGACCATACAGATGCAGCAGACCTTAGACCAGAATAGATATAATTACAACATACATTACGCACACACGTTATAATGTAAATATTAATACAAACCTTAAACATGAGACTGGCATTGTATTCACATAATAACACAATATTGCTGCTACGATGATACTCCCAGTTCGTAATGGGCATAATAAAACTGCTATAATACCATATTCCAGGTATAAAAAATAGGCCATAACAGATTGTATCAAGATTAACAGCAAAGTTGCCATGTACTGCCAAACTAAACGAAATTTCGACATGGACTGTCTCGCAGGATTTTCAGCTTCCTGTAATCTAAAACATAGATAATTAAGATCATTAAGAAACTCTTTCATCATTGTGATGATGTTATTATTGCAATATAACAAACCTGTGATCGACTCGATGTGCTAAAATTAGCATAAGTGGTAAATGAAAACAGCATAATTGAAAATATCCGTAAGCGTAAGTGAAAGCACCTGGTAGATATCTGTTTCCAATGAATATTCCCCATACGAAAATCACACCTATGTGATCCTCGATTATTTCTCCTACAGTCCATGGACCTGAAATCCAATTTGTCAAATTAATACATAAATTAATACATTTTTTCCGCAAATTTTTCAAATGTAGATACGTACCAATAGTTAAATACAACGAATATAGCACCAATCCGTAAAACACTTTATCAATAGTAGAAAGTACCCACAATTTCCTAAGCCACGAATGGAAAAACTTGATACGTAATCGTGGTCTGTGCATATGTCTATCTAAATCAAAAAAGCTTTTATAATATATACTTTTAGTATAAAACAAAAAGAAATTTTATAAATTTTACACATATTTACTTTTGTAATATATGTGAAGAAGTCGGAGTAAGCACAGTGGTACTATTGATAATGCTAATGTTACAGCAAACAGGAACTGAAACTAAAAAGAAAAAAAAAGATAGTATGACAAAATTATCATATACTTCAGTAAGCAAAATTTTATTAGTTGCAGTGTTAACTTACGATGTGAACGACGTTGAACATTAATACTAATTTGGGCAAAATACGAGATGATAACCAAGATCCGTCGAGAGAAAAATGATGCGATACAACTTTTTCTTTATTTTCTTTGTCAATTACACGTACCTGAAATGTAAAATAATTTCATGTCAACATTTGTAAAAATATCTTAATTAACTTCTGTAAACAATAAAGAAGTACTGAACTGTTATTTGATGAATACCCTCTCTGTATTTTGTTGAATTCCATGGCAAAACATAAAGAGGACCTTTTATATGATCACACTTTTGCCAAATATCATGATTCAATTGAATTTCGACAGTTTTTAGCGGAACCGTAGAAAACGCTAGTACTCTATGTGAAACACAATAAAAGAGTCAAATTTTATAAACTAAATATATTTTATAAACAAATAAAAAAATTATCAGCTTTAATAGAAATGCATTTACCTGACATGCGTGGATGTAATAATGGATTTCGCATTTTCTTTTTGCGGCATCATAAATAGCATATTTTTTGGATTGGTAATTAATGCTACAGGCCAGTCATTGTGCTTTAAATCAATGAATGAGAATTGGCCATGATCTACTGCTGCGAGGCGATACCTAATAATAGGCGTGTGTCAAGTAGGCGTCTAACATTTGTAAATTAAAAAGTTAGCAGGGAAGATAAGCATAGCTGTATTTCAGAAAAAATAATATGCTGATAAAACAAAGGAATGTTTACATGACTCTAATAGAGGCAAAATGTTTTTTATGTTAGCTTTTTATATTAGTTTCAGGTAAATTAAAAGAAATATTTTATATTATTAATTATAAGAATTGAAAATAAAATATATTTTTTATACTACATTTAGAGTTATGTGTTTTTTGTTTATTCTAATATTACTGAAAAAGACTTTCTTAATAACATATGAGTTACTTCCCCTCCTATCTCTTCCTTTTCAATATTAGTAATGCATTACAAAATATAAAATCAATAAATAAATTTATACAGGCAAATGCCTTTCTTAGATATATGCAAAAGTGCATTTGTCTTACATTCTATTGTCTTTCCAATCTGCCAATTCTAACTCAAGAAAGCCTGCTTTTTGTAATGTGTACATGTTGGGTACCATACCGCCAAGCATATGATAATGGCCACATAGATACACCATACTCTTTCTATATCTACCTTTTATAATAAATAATGAGTTTGTTTATATTAACTTTATTTATACAATTAGAGTAAAATGAGTTTATATACTATATAACATTTGTTATATAATATCCTTACCTAGAATATTCCTGATATTTGTATCAGATTGTGATAATATACATGATGTAGGATAGTGGCCAAATACAATTGCATGATCTGCATTGCTTTCTTTAGACTGATTAACTAATTGTTGTATCTTATCAATCTCCTGTTGGTCTAAAATACCAACAAAATTAAATGGTCTTCTAGGGCCAGGTTTCAAGCAAGCATCAATTGCAATAAAGGAATATATCTCAGAACCAAAATTAACATTATACATATAGGATCTGGGATGTTTCTTTCCCTGAATAGAATAATTGGAATAATAATTATTTTTAGAATCAAGACTGACTACATTGAAGTTATCTGAAAATATATAAATAAGTTTATATCATAATTTTTGTTCTTTGGTTCATTCTGCTTGTCCATTTTATATGCATGTAATTGAGAAAAAATGCTTATTTCTCTTACCATGATTCCCTCTGACATCCAACCATAACGTTCTCTCTTTGATATTAGTCTCATCTATTACATATTTATAGTATTGCCATTCTTGGAGTATTTGCTTAGAACCCAGTTCATCTTTATTTTTGGCATCGGTTAAATCACCTATTAAAACATAATATATTTGATTAATTTAATTGTTTTGATCAATAAATATATAGTTAATATATATGACATCAAATAAACAATAATCTTGATTCAATTATATCGATAAAATATAAATTACCTGAAGCAAGAACAACTGCAGGCTTAATTGAATCTACCGTCACATTACAGAACTCCTTTAACTGTGATACCCTAGATGGATCTTTAAAGATACTTATATGTATATCAGATATCTAAAAGTAATAAAAAAGTTATTGTAATGTATCTCCAGAATATAATATGGCATATAAAAAATGTGTACATAATTTGCATAACAATTACTCCATAAATAAAAACATTGACAAACCTGTAAAAACCATATCAAGTGATCATTCGATTTTCCTATGTCGTAATACCTTGGTTTGTACCATCGTGTCTCCCCATTATTGTCTCTCGACGTCTCGTCCGGTAGACGAGAATCAACGCTGATAAGATCAGCTACATTCGCCACGAAGATGGACAACATCAGCACAAAGATCAAGAGAATGATGGTGGACTTTGCTATTTTCATCGTGGTGATTATGCAGTCGTGCGATCATGTAATTTTATACGCGAGACAAAATAAAATCAGGGAAAACGATCCTGTTTTTGTGCTGTGGCTACCTGCTCCGGTGAACGAACCGAACGTCCTTTTATTTACATGGAAGTCGAGGAAGATACCTGATGACGAGACATTCAATGTCCCCGACGAAGAGCAGACTGGGGAAGACGGCCAAGCGACTTGGAGAATCGTCTTGGAATCATATCCTACATGTTTGCCGGGCAACTGCAAACAATGAGCGAAACTTGTCAGAAATTTGTGGTCATCACGAGGAAACGTCAAACAACGTCATGCGTTATGCGCATGATGCATTCAAACGAAGTATTCGAAGATTGATCCGAAGATTGTTTCGAAGAAAATTAATGATCCGAGTTCCGAGGTCGATTCGGTGTTTTTATATTTATCATTTATTCATGTTGCTATTTATATCTCTTGGATTCATACTACAAAGGAGAGCCTGTGCAGAACTATGAATATACTACAGACACAGATTAATAGACAGATCGCCAAAGGCCTGCCTAAAGAATAGACCGCCATCTTCGTGCGATAGACTTTGCCCCTTACCGACACACTTTGCCCCTGGTTCGAGTCCGTGCTAAATTTCGTAGACTTGAACCAAAAGACTTTGCCCCTGGTTCGAGTCCGTGCTAAATTTCGTAGACTCGACCAAAAGACTTTGCCCCTGGTGCAAGTCCAGGTTAAATTCGTTTGACATTACCAACAGACTTTGCCCCTGGTGCGAATCCAGGCTAATTGATCATGAGACCAATTTGAGAGATTTGGCCCCCGTTGTGTGTGTGTGTGTGTGTGTGTGTGTGAGAGAGAGAGAGAGAAAGAGAAAGAGAATATTTTACATATGCATATATATATATATATATATATATATATATAAAATTTATTAAATATAAAAAATATAAATTTAACGTATAAGACGGGCAACAAGAGCCAAATCGCGGATGACAATGCGTTATCCTAACGAAACTAAATAATTTTTCGTTAGAATTAAATACCGGTGCACAAGGCACCAAATTTTAACTTGGACACGGCCAAGATTTTAAATATGAAATAATCTCATATTTTGAGATTTAATTTCAATACCCCTTTAACCCCCCTACGGAAAATACATAAATGAATGCAAGAGAAAAATATAGATCCGAAAATCGCTGAATCGGGAATCGAACCCGAGACCTTTCACTTGCCGGGCGACTGCTCTTCCAGCTGAGCTATTCAGATCCTTTCGATTCTATACTTTTCTCTGTTATATATATTAATGTTATAAAAAATATATTTTTTACACATAAAATGTTTTTTTATTGAAATAATCACGATTTTAAATGTGATATAACACAGTGTTCAAAAATTTTTAATTAAATTTTATTAAAGAAAATTACTTGAAATTTTTTACATTAAGAATTTAAAGGCTCCTTATTCTCTTGTAGAAATTTATCACTATGCCAATTAATCACTTATTTCGAGTATTTAAAATACTATAATATACAGTAATTTAAGTATTCGAAATAAAAGTGATTAATTACTCGAAATAAAATTGATAAATTGGCGTTACTAGTAATAAATTTCTATAAGGGTTGAAATAAAGTATAAGAGATAAATAGGCTATATGTGAGCCGTATGCGAAATGTGAGATGTAAGACGCATATTGAAATTTAATTTTTTGATATAACTTTCAAAAATGTACACGAGGTACAAAAAATTAGCTTGGACATTTGTAAGACTTAAAATTGGGATTAATTCTCAATTCTATTAATTAAATTTCGATATAACACACCTTACATCCGCGCACGGCTCACATATAGCCCATTTATTAGTGCAATTTTTAAGTTCCTTATTTTTCAAAGTTCACCTTTTTACGTTATCAAATATTTTTGGTACGTTTTCAAGAATTTTATATTTTTACTTACCGCAGTTTCTTATCCAAATGTAAAATCTTTTATCGCAGTCTATAAAAAATTGAAACAATTTACAATTTTATGATATAATATTATTATTATTACAATTTCTATATATATGCACATCTGTCAAATATCGTGATTTATTTCACATTATTATTATCTATTTTAATAAAAAAAAAAAAAAAAAACACTTGCAACAATCAAAAATAAACCGCCTGCCGCGAACGGAAAATGCCAAGAAAGCACGCAATTTCCGCGAATCTCGTAATTTTTTTGAAGAATCAACAATTTCAACGAAATTGTAAATTCTTCAAATCACTGCACAAGTATAATTCACAATAATAATTTTCAGTAACTACGATAAAAAATCGTATACTGAAAACCGCAAACGAAAGTGCAATGGAAGTAAGAGTAAAGTCTGTGATAAAATTAATTGGCAATAGAAAATTAATAATTTTCAAATAGAAAAATTTTGAAATTACCGAGGATTTACAAATAATAAAGTAAAAATATTAAATAATTTATGTTTTCGAATTTTGCTCGCGGAGAGGATCTTTAAAACAAGATTTTTAGAAGAGAGGACCTTTAAAATATAAACAGGCAAAAACGTTGAAAAAATTAAAGCGCGCGTTTAAACAGATAAACGCAATGAAATAGATACGCAATTGTTTTTACTTATCGCTGTAAGCTCACAAGCTTCTGACGTGCTATACACTTTTATATAATATATACAGGGTGTCCGGTAACTAACGGACCAATGATTAAGGGCGGATTCTCTGGCCAATTTGGAGACGATTTTTCCTTAGCAAAAATGTAGAGAAGTCAATAATTTTCGAGTTTTAAGCGATTGAAAAAATAGGTTTTTTGAAAACTAAACGTTTTGGAGTTAAAAGTCTAACATAATTACATTCTTCAGTTAATTTCAGGTAGAGTTTACTATAATACAATTTTAATTTAAGGCTTAGTTATAAAGATATATAATGACAAAGATTGGAAAGTTGTAAAAAATGATGACCTTTTTCGACATTTTCGCTGAAGAAAAATCGTTCCCAAATTGACCAAAGAATCCATTTGTAATCATTGGTCTGTTAGTTACCGGACACCCTGTATATTGGACACGAGTTTCGTTTGTTTCAGATTCTCGAGAGTTGAAGTAGGAACATACGAGTATCATATATCGTTTGTGACTTGCCGAATGAAAGCAAGACAGAGAGCGAACGAGATGATGAGCTTAATAGCTCATAATGTTATAAATAAATAAATAAAAAATTATAACTTGACCTACTAGTTATTGAATCTTTTTTTAATAAAATGTTTCATTATTATTATCATCTAAGTCTAAGTCGTTTAATTACTTTTTAGTTTTTTAATAATTAATTTAATTTATTCTAGTCATTTTTATATGAGAAAAATAATATCACGTATACGTTTTATAATGAATTAATATATTTCGGGAACCGAATTATATATTCTTAATAATATTAAAGTGTTTAAAAATTATATTTGACTTTTAATTTTAATTATTTTTTAGCAAAGAGTTTCGAAATCTCTTACACACATAATGGGGATTTTTTTCATCCATATATTCGCAATTTAGTATATATGTTAATTATTAATTTTAATAAAATAAAAATTAAAATTAAAGGTCAAATATAATTTTTAAACACAAATATATTAAATTAATTATAAAACGTATACCCATGATAGTATTTTTCTCGTACGAAAATAATTAGAGTAAATTAAATTAATCATAAAAGATTAAAAATTAATTAAAGAATTTAAACTTATATTTTATATAATAATAATAAAACATTTTATTACGTCAAACCGTCGTGAAATAATTAAATAAAATTTGCTAGTTACGTCGAAGTCAAGTTTTCTAAGCTTATAAAACATTTTATTAAAAAACAGATTCAATAAATATAAGTACATGTTATATGTATACTTATATTTATTGAATCTGTTTTTTTTATAAAATGTTTTATTATTATCATATAAAATATAAATTATTTAATTATTTTTTTATTTTTTTATGAGTAATTTAATTTATTCTAGTTATTTTTGTACGAGAAAAATACTATCACGGGTATACGTTTTATAACAAATTAAATATATTTATGTTCAAAAATTATATTTGACCTTTAATTTTAATTTTGTATTTTATTAAAATTAATAATTAACATATATACTTAATTGCGAATTATATGGATGAACAAAATCCCTATTATGTGTGTAAGAGATTTCGGAACTCTTTGCTAAAATAATTAAAATTAAAAGTCAAATATAATTTTTGAACACTTTTATATTATTAAAAATATATAATTCGACTCTCGAAATATATTAATTCATTATAAAACGTATACGTATTAGTATTTTTCACATATTGAAATGATTAGAATAAATTAAATTAATTATTAAAAAACTAAAAATTAATTAAACGACTTAGACTTAGATGATAATAATAATGAAACATTTATTAAAAAATAATTATAATAGGTCAGGTTAATATTTTATTTATTTATTTATTTATAACATCATAAAATTCTGTCCTTTCCGAAATACGCGAACGCTACGAAAAGATAAATCTCGTACATGCCGCCGGACGAGTTCATGAGCATGAGACGCTCTTATCTTGGGAACGTATTAATAGTTACTGCATTGACCACTACTACAATATGGCGCTGAAATCAGTGAGAAATGCTGGTCTCTCCTTCATCCAGACCTTTGGCGATCTGTCTATTAATCTGTGCTACAGACATGTGATTGTCACTTTTTCCTGTCAACAAGTCAACAAGGAAATCTTTCTGCATTATCGACACCTGATAAACGCGATTTCTATTTCGACATTTTTTTATCAACATGCGCGTTGTCTCTGTCAAATGTTGTCAGATGTCGCTGCATGTACTAAAGCAGAAGTTTAAAAATTAAAGAGATGACAAATGACACATAACGTGTAACACGAAATTATTGAAGACCGATCTTACACGGGAAAATCGCTTAATAAAATAACTTCCTCAGCAACATTAGAGTAAAAAATTAAAACTGTAATCAAAAAATGGTAACACAAAAAATGCAAATTCGAAGAAAAATTTCATCACTTATTCAAAAAATACACATGTATATATAAGAATTAGAAATTTAAATTTCATGGATAAAAAATTGAAAACATGTTTTTTGCAAGAATAAAGTTGTATAATATTTTTCTTCCTAAAAAGATGCAAAAGTTTGAAATTCAAGAATTCGTTTATAGTTTTCAAAATCTTATCATTTAATAAGTATATATACATTTTTTGTCCTAAAACATAATAATATAAGGTAAAATTTTTTTAATTTTATGAATTAAAATAATGACAATTTTTGCAGAAATAAAGTAAAATTTAGAAAACCAAAGATAAAATTAGTAGATAATCTTAGTTAATGTAAAATTTATCCTGTGTAAGAGGATATTTTTGTCATCAAGTTTCCTTGTCCGCGGTTTATACGCAAATCCTGACCACATTTGCTGACCACGATGTACGTGATATGCAACATTAGTTAAATATAGTATGTACAATATTATATCTGGATTCTTGGACTTACACATAAAGCATGTATAACTTAGATAAATTATCAGCAATTTTCGTAGCAGTTAATATTAATTCTTAAAATTTTAATTCTTTCATTTTTTATTTTCATCAATTAATTTTTATACAATAATCTGTGTATATATTATTGATTTTATTTTAAATTCTTTAAAAATAGATCGTAGTAAATCTTAACTGTATAATGTCGAAAAAATTGATATATAAAAAAATTATAAACTAAAAAATATAAAAAATGTTAAAAGTTATGGAATAAATTTTACCGTTCAATCATATATGGAAACAAGAGATAATAACGATAAAGAAGATAAGATTGAAAAATGTAAATAAAAAAATTCAATTATTTTGAACTAATACCGTTTATCGAAAATATAAATTTTATAATTTGACGAAGTTAAATTAATTCTTTTTAATTCTTCAATTTTTAGCATTAAATTTCAAAGAATGTGTAGTTTTTTCTTTAATTTCTCCTATATAGTTAATTATATGCGTATAATTTATTTCTTTTTCTACTAGCTATATATAATTTTATTGTAAAAAAAAATGCAAACGACTAATTTCTGACGCGATTTGATGATTCCAGATAAGTGGTCGGAAACAGATAATATGCGGCTGATAAGAGAAAACCGACATCAGCCTACAATCGGAAGTCGTCATGTATCCAAATCAGTTTAAGTAGTCCAGAAGAAAGCTACTTATTTAGTCTACTAACAATAAGTTGAATAGGCCATGTTCTTTGCATTAGTGTAGTGTTAATATTTTGCACAGTTTATTTCTATTCGTTTTGCAATTTTACATTGTGTTACATCGTGAATTAAAGAGAGAAGAAAATAAAACAATTAGAACGAAATGGTGCTGAACAAATTTGCAACCGTATTTTTGGCGGAGGTCCTCATCTTACCGGTATGTTTGATATTTTAAATTATTTTAATCAAAGATTTAAGAAATCAGAATTTAAACACGTAGTTTATATTACACATTCATGTTTAATAATATTAAGTAAAATAATAAAATATAATATAGATAAATATACAATAATAAAATATTAAATAATATTATTAAATATAATATTAAATATTTCATAAATTAAATAAAAACATAATATTTAACGTAATATAAATAAAACTGGCGCAATCAGATAAGTAGTCGAAAAATCAATCCCGCAGATATGTAATCGAATATCTCGATTTATTCAAGATAAATTATATATAATCAATTATTCTTTTCCTAGAAAATAAAGTATAATTTTTGAACTTATCAATCAAGATTATTGTCGAGATATTGTATTGATAAAGAATAAGTAGGATTAAATTTGGTTGAATTGAAATAAAATAAAAAATAAAGCACATTTCATTCATTTCAGATTGTTCTCGAGGCTCGTTTTCATAATAGGTACGATTTTTACAGACAGTATTATGATGAGAATATTAATAACGAGCGAGTGAGATTTCCGATGAAAACCTCCGAAGAATCGAATTACGATCATAATATAAAAACAGAAACAAATTCGCGTTTGAAAGGTAATGTTAAATATTACAAAACAAAATTATTTGGAACAATTTACATTTGGCATACGATTCATTATTTACGATTTTCATAATTTAGATGCATCTGACTTTTCTTGTAATCTTTCCCTAAAACGTAATATTTTTGTTAATTTTTTTATGGCTTTCTAGATGACAAGCGTACGATCTTCGATAGTAGTTTTGTATTTCCGAATGATGGGCTGCAATTGCGAAATGACGATGATAGTTACATAGATGATATGATCGATTCATTGTCACAGGCAAATTGCGATCACAAGATGCAAACCTTTTGCGAAGATGTCCCGAATTATCCCGCAACATTTGTGCATCAAGCACTCGTGAGGAATGCCAGTTTATTGCATTATGCAAACGAGGATGTTGTTAGTAAATCGATAAAATTATGATTTATTCTTGTAATTAATTAGCAAAACTCTCGTATAAAATTAAAAAAATTTTTTTCCGCATCAATAGTTAGAAATTGCACCGCGAACAGACACCAACGAAGATCGGCTTTGTGTCTCTCTGGTAAAATTAACTTTAAATTATAATTAATTCTTAATGCTTGTTAGTTAAATTTTTTAAAAACGATATAAATTTCTAGGAACGAGTAATTCATCCAATGGCAGGCCAAAACTCAAAGAACGAATGGCGCTACATTCTTCAATCAAACCAGTCGAATTTTTATCAAGGTGTGCGAATCGAAACTTGCATGTAAGTGTTATGCAATTAAAAAAAGTTATATTCGACACTTTTTCAATACTTCTGATATATAATATATATGTATATGTAAGTATATATATATGTATATTCAACATGTCTAATATAAATAATTAGAGAATAAAATATAGCCCATTTTCCGTCAGACAAATCAGAGAGTTATGTAATGAGTATAAAATAGTTTGTCAGTAAGATGAAAGTAAGACAGAACGTTAATAAAAAATGACGTAATATATTCTATTTTCAGGGATGAAAATACTAAATGCAGGTTGATTGACGGCTTTGCTGAGGGGTACATCACAACATGCAGACAGAAATATATTTATCGCGAGTTGTCAGCTATTTCCGACGGCGGTAAGATCATCCGCGATTATTTCCGCTTTCCTGCGAGTTGTTGTTGCCACGTTGAGTTAAATACCGACGACGAAGATGTCAGAACACGAATATAATTAGCTTTAGAGAACATTTCATCCTCAAATTGCGCAAAAGATGCATATAAGATTATATAGTTAAAAAAATATTTTATAGTATGCAGATATTTTTGAGCGATTTTCTGATCATGGAAATAATTAGTTGGCTGTCGCTTAGAGTTTAATTACGGCTTACAATCGATAAGAGAATAATTGCTCTCAAAAATATTAAGAGCTTTGTAGGACATTATATGCTGAATAGGAAATTCTGATGATCTGAAAAAGAATGAAAACAATAAATCGATACAATTATGTCAAAATTATTAAAAATGTTTGCAATATTATTAATATTGTAACGTCATCTCTCTTTTACCTTCATAAAAGATTCATTGGATAAAGTAATTATGTAGCCACTAGTTATCTTTATCGGTTTCTTAGATCGTGTGATTATCAACAAAAGAGTCTTCATTAAATCAACAGGAAGCATCGGCCAATCCATCTCATAAACGGCATTGCCGATTTCAGTACTCTGCGTGTTTAAAAATTAATAGACTGCTTAAATAACGACTTCATATAAAAGTCCAAAATTAATCAAAAAAGATAATATATTTAATAGCTTAAAAATTTTTTATCACATTCGACCTTCAGTGTCACTTCGTTGCCGAACCAGCAGTACAAATAGATCTGCATAAGCATGCAACCGAGATACGACAAACTCCATGCGAACTCGAAGCTCAGTAAGCTCTTCTTCGACATTTTATAGATACTAAGACAAAGTACTGTCGAACTTATGGAAAATTGTAGGAGGATCATCAGCGTGAATACCGCATTGATGCGTTCCGCGAATCTGCCAAATTGCGATTATTCAATACTTACGTTCTTTGTTCTTCTTCTAAATAAACTCTAACAACTCCTTACCTATACACGTAGCGATGATGATGGACAAACTCGCGGACGAGTCTCTGTTCTCGCGCCTTCAAAGCCTCTTTCGAAAGTGCTGGATTTTCGAACCTCTCGTAGCAAATCCGGCAATATGCGAGCGCGATGACATAGTATGTCCAGCTGAGCACAAGTCTGAATCATAAAGCCGGAGATGAGAGTCTCGTGAGCGACGCTGGCGTTCGCACAGACTATCAGTCCAATAGTTTGGTGCAGTACAGTAGCCCAATAGATAGCAGTCGACGAGATATCGTAAGGCACCCAGTCGGAGAGCGGTAAAGTCCTGGTTTTGGCAAAGTGCCGTAATTGAGCAATCGTGGCGAAGAAGACGGCCGACTCGTTCAATATCTCGCAGTAGATAGTAATTATTCTGAAAAAAAACAAGGTCTATGAAAAATGATGGCATATTTAAATAGAGATTATTACATTTTAAAATCTACATAAGAATTGTAAGAGTTAATAAGCATTTGATATTCAAGGGTTTAGATTTGATTTATGAATCTTTAATTTTTTCATTTTTTCAGCTCTTCGAGATCTTTGTCTTGCATAAAAATATTTCAAAGATAATTACAATACATATAAATTCAAATTTTACAAAGTTAAACTTCATAATTACGCACTTGGCATTATGATCGAATTTCCGTTGGATATTCATCTCGTGATTGTCTCTGGGTACACAAATGTCCGTCAGCAGCATATCAGTGAGACCGATAATCTCGTCCCGACGTAGCACCAGGTTCAATACTTTGCAGCTGACGCCGAGCACCGACAAAAACAGCGAGAATTTTTCGATGAAGGTCTCAAGATCCTCGATCATGAAACAATCGACCAAACCGCAAAACGTAAATGAGTAGAGAAGAAAAATCATTATGACGGAATAAACATTGTATGCCCAATATTTGGTGAGGGTCAGTTTGACGGGTCGCCAATAACCGGTGTACGTCAAGAGAGCGAACGATAAGGAAAGAGTGTGCATTGTTCTCGTTTAAAAGTCTAGAGGAAATACTTCAAGGTCTATAAAAGGTCTCGATAAAAATGCCTTTTGCTAGACAATGTTCCGAAGAAGCTATTTTATTGCAGCTTTTATTTCTTCGAATCATTTTATATTATATCGCTTCCCTATTCTCTCGCACAAAGAATTACCTCGACTTATATTCTAGATAATTCATGCATAAATAAGTTTTACTAATCGTTGCAATTGAGACATCATAATACTGTAAAGACCATTTATGCTATTAGAGTCGTATATAGTTCCACCTTATCATCAGCCTTTAAAAATAAACGTTATAGCATAAATACTGTATTTCGTTGTCGCGATCGATATAGATTGATTTACGAGTCTTGAACAATAAAGAACGATATATATTTTTTTATTTTTGAATCTATACTTAAATTTCTCAAATTGATAATCAATTTTCTGTAAAAAAAAGAAAAATTAAATTTTAATTACGAGAATTGTGTACCTAGTAATGTAACAATTGTGTCGGAAATAAAAATTGAATTAATAGAAAGACCATTATTGTATGTGACGGAAGAAAATTGTAGAATAATACAGCAATAATTAGCCGCATAAAAGAAATAAGACTCATTGCGCTCAATTGTTCATTAATATACTATGATGAATGTAATGTCATTAATATGCTATGATGTAGAGTACGTGCGTCGCAGAGGACGATGCACTATATTTATTTTTTTTCTTTTATTAGTATGAGGGTTTACTTGTTCACTATTCTAGATCTTGTGCGGCATATTCCTTTCAATATTGCAATTTAATTGTATATAGTCAACTTAACTATTACGGATGAATTCCTTTCTCGTGCAAACCAAAAGGACTCTGACTAGTCGTCACTAAATAAACATTTCTTTGTCTATAAAAAGAAAACAAAGGAGGAAAGATAAGCATTGCGTATGAAAAAAAACTTTGCTTAAGTTTTTGAAGTATTTCCTTTTTTAAAACTTAAATTTTTTTACTAACGCATTACTCGGAGTGCCGTATCCCATGATGACTCGTGTGTTATTAATACATTCGCCAGAAGAAAAATGAAATAACGATGGACATTCCACGCCCATGAAGGCCGATTCATCGATCAGAGACTCGGCATAAAATCTCCAGGAACGATGATGACTGCAAAAATCTGAAATGACAACAATTCAAATGTGTATGAGGTATAATTATAATTGATGTTCAAGTTATATATTTAATTATATATTTAAATGAATATGCCTTCTTTAGTGTTGAACGTAACATTTAACGGACAGCCCGGCTGTATACGGCGACCTCCGTTTGGGAAAAAGTCCACTGTGCCTATGCTCTTAGTAATACCGTAAAATCTACTATCTGTGTGTATGATATCTACGAAACGAGCATCGGAGGATGTGAGACAAGGCTGAAGAAAATTGAAAAAAGGACCGGCAGGATCCAATCCTGTAACAAGAAGCTCTTTATTTAAGTATTTTTTCATACCGCGCACTGCTCTAATTCAATACTTAGTATTTGAATATTAAGATTTTAAAATAGCATTTTCAAATTTATGAATTTTATTTTTTTAATATATCTATTTATTTATAACTTCAAAAAAAGAATCAAATTCTTATATTTATTTTATCTAAACATTAATATATACACTATAATTTTATTATATTCATCAGATTTTTTTTAAATTCTTTATTGCAAATTTATATGAATTATCAACATGTTTCCAAATATTATTTAAAAACATCATATATTAATATTGCATTAAAATCACGATATAAAATTAAAATTAAAAAATTGATGAATTTTACCTGTAATCCGAGGAATCTGAAAACTGACGTTTCTGCCGATATAGCCAGCGACTTGGCTGCCCAAAGAATGTGCTACGATGTGTAACTTTTCCGAATCAAAGCCCGAATCTACCATCTTATTAAGAGTCTTCGCGAGAACGGTTGCAACACGAGGAGCGTTTATCACAGCTTTCATGTACGACTCGCTCACCAGTTTACCATAATCCACTCCGATGATGTTGTGGTCATTTCGTTTTAAGTAAGCTGAGAAAAGAAAAAGAAATATAATTAATAAATACAATACTTTTTAAAGTAACTATTCGCCGTTGAAATATACCTTGCAATACTGTTTGTACGCTCTCTTTTTCTAAATGTTCCGTAAAGCCATGAATATACAGTACTGTTGGCTTATTGCTGTATTTGAATACTCGATGAGATAGAAGTTTATCGGTATTCTTTAGAGAATAATCGACGTATTCATTCATAGTAGTTCTGAATAAAATAAATATTTGCATTGATATAAAAGTGAATTTTTAGAGATTTATAGCGATTTTATCTTGTATCGAAAAAGAAGAATTGATATCGTTGTAAGAATTCAATTATCTAGGATTGGAATTTAATGTCAAGACGATGAAAATATATGATAAGAATGATCGACGGTATAAATATAAATACCCAACGTAATTACGCAGAAAAATGCTCTCAAGATCTCTGTTAGATTTTCCACCTATGAAAGAGAATTTATATTTTATGTCAATTTTTTTATGTCGCATTTTATATATATATCAGTCATATTGAACTCTTTTCTTTGATGATATATGTATATTTGGAGCATTTTTTATTATGCATTTCCTCTTGTTCTTGTTTAAATTGTTCTTTATGTATAGTATTTTTCAGAAATAGGTGGTTTTGAAAATTTATATATATATATAATGGGATATAAATTTCCAAAACCACCTATTTCTGAAAAATGCTATACATAAAGAACAATTTAAACAAGAACAAGAGAAAATGCATAATAAAAAATTCTCCAAATATACATATATCATCAAAGAAAAGAGTTCAATATGACATTATTTAATACATCTAATAATAGTATTATAGTATTTTCTATATTAAATAAATTTATAAACTAAATTAAATATATTTACCAATTACAGCTACGTATATTGTAAAGATAATGACAAATTGTTGAAAACTATAGATCATCATTGCAACTCTAAGAATACGTTCTTTCGTCGAATAAAAAACTTTTGGTCTCCGAGCTTTCGATTTGTCCTGCGTACGGCAATATAAAGAGTTAAAAGTCGTTAATATATGCGTCCTTAGATTTACGAGACATCCGGTTATTCAATATCGCCCCGACAGCTTTTCTTGTGCAAGAGTAACGCGTGTGTCGAGCAGCAAAGAGATACGATTACCCTTCCTGATGGAGAGTTTAATGCGCTAAACGTACAAGGCGAAAATATCGCGTACACGTTCGAAAGAAATCGCGCGATTATAACTAAATAATTATTATAGAATGAACAGATATACACACACAAACGAAACAACACTTGTGTTAATACAGTAAATAATTAGAAATAGTCATAAAATACAATGTCGCGTCACAATAATTTTTAAGCAAATGAATTTTTAAAGTTACTCCTCATATATATATTACGACATATTGTTCTGACGAGTTCAAAAATGCAAATGTTGCAAATGTGCATGATAATAAAGTTTTTAAAACATAAATAACTCTTTAAAATATCTCGGTATATCAAGGATATACACAGAACATATACACGTGTATATGTATACATATATATGAAAGAAATATATATAGTATATAAATATATATGTATATATAAAATTTGTTATGTAAGTGTATATATAAATATATAAATTTTGTGTCTATAATATTTAGTCTGACAAGCCTGAAATAAATATACTGCTAGCAAAAAGAACTTTAATTATTCTGCAAGCAAAAATTGCTCAATTACTTATTTATCATAACATATTTTGCATATTATTGTTTAATTTGCTGCTTAACTTTTACCGAGATATTTTAAGAAGATAACTTTAAATGAGAGATTCAAAGATATTGTAAAATGTCATTATATGCATTAACAATATGTAAATCAATGTTAAAAAGGACGAGACATTAGAAAATGGTATTTTTTAGTAAATTTCTACTAATTGCTCGTAAAATAATGAGTGCGACAGAATACCATGTAAAATCTGGTAAAATTCTATAATAGTGTCTTAGTGACTAATTCAATTGTATTCATGTTAATTTATGTACTGATAAATTTATGGGAATGTCACGAATTATCAAACTGCAAGTAATTATGTGTATCTCTGATACGCGAGGAAACAAATCACGCAACTGAAATTTAGATTGAATTTTAATCGCTTTTATTTCGCACGCGTTTGTGCAAGTCGTTATTTCGAATGATATAATTTCGCTAATAAATCGGTCACATATAGGAATAGTATTCGTTAAATTCCAATTTATTTTCGTAATAATTAACTATAATTGAATTTGATAAATAGTTAAGCTTGTTTTTTGTAAATAATAAGCTAACAATTAGCTTAATTTTATTAACATATATGAAATAGGTAATTACTTTTATATTTCTTTCTATATTGAATTCTTCGTTGCCTTCAGTGTAGCTTTTATTTTTTTACTTATTGTCTAACGGTTGTAAATAATATTTTCATAATTCAGTATTTTGCAATGTAAAAAAAGTCTTGCGGTCCGTTTACTTAAAATTAACAAATATATAAACGGATCACCTTAAATGCTCAACGACGTTTGAGATCCGTGCAATGTAATATTTTTGGATTTTCGGGAGTGGATGTTTACATAGGATATTTAGATTTTTTAGATTTATAATCACGACTTCTTTTTGGATCCCCAAATTCAAGATACATTTAGGCCACGTTCCATTTGGTAATCGCAATGCTTGTAATATCATTTCATTGTTCATAAAAAAAAAACATTACAATCATCAAGTGGAATGAAGTCTTAATTGCACATTCTTAAATCCTTATAATTTCGAATATCCTTACGATCTTCGCATTTACGATGAAAAGCGTAGTAAACATCGATATACATATATATCCCGCGTATCCACTAAATATAGTTTGCAAGCGATTTATATTAATCACAATTGTAATGTATGTAATTTAATACTAGTGTGATACATTTAACCAACTGCGTTTAGCATAAAATTTTGCGTATAGTCGTATTCGATTGTTGGTATGACAGATTGAACAAACTTTAGAAATATTATGAGATACATATGCACTCCTAATTCTCCACCACCTTCCATTACAGTCTCCATGATTTTTTTCATCACCTCTGCATGCCTGTTTAAATAATGAATCGTTCAATTCATTAAGATTGAATAAATTTGGACCAACTTTTTTTTTATTCTTTCCTCCCTTTTTATATTTTACCTGCAAGGATGAACAGAAGCCATAGGAGGACCAGGTATATGCGGATGAGTTTCCATTGTAACTGTCTTTTTAGCATGGTCTTGACTAACATCTTCGTACATCTCTTCTACATTAAGTGGTTTTCGGTTCTATAGTGCAGTCAAAAGCAATAAATGATATAATAAATAGTATAATAGATCTACAAAGCAATAATTCAAAGATTTAAAAGAATTGGGAATGAAAATAAATACGCGCATTTTACCTCATTATATCCGAATAACCATAATCTAGGCGTTTGATAGTATTTATCATATGTAATGTACAAATCATAAGTGCGAGTACGAATAATTTCTCCCTCTGTAAATGAGTCTTGCTTCTCTTGACCAACTTTCTTGGTACTTTCCGTCGCCTGTGTGCTACAATAAAGTTGTTTAATTTTAGAAAAAGATTTTAGAAAACAGTTCTTTCTCTACAAATTTATCCTTTACCTTATCCTGTTCATCTAGCATTCCACTAATTTCAAAAGCATCCATATCAGCGGCATCCTCATCGTCCTCGTCTTCATCTGCATTGTCATGGGTTCGAGATGGCTCCTCCAATGTCTCCTCCAAAGACATTTCCGTTACTCTCTCATCCAGGCCAGCAACACTAGTAGCGTAATGATGAGTATCTACCCACCCACCTTCAGGATCGTCTGCTTCTATAATACATTCTTGCTCGTTGCTATATTCCATCTATGAATAAAAAGTAAATAATATTATTATATGTAAAAAAATAAATTGTACATTATACTTTCAGTCGTGACATTACTTGTTTACACCGACGTGTGCAAGGAACGTTACGAGTAAGCAGGAATTGCTTGCCCTTTGGTAAATAGGATTTTGCCCTATCTTCATCACCAGTAGCCCATTGCCATGTTGGACAATGATGCACTAAATGGTCCCCAGCTGCTACAAATTCCTCTGGTGTTAAGACACCTGTCTCTCGGAATTTGCTCTCCTTAAAATCAGACAATTTCATATAAAAAATAAAATAAAAAATATCTAATAAATTGTAGTATTTATTGATGAAAATAAAATCCCAGACAATTTCATATAAAAAATATCTAATGAATTGTAGTATTTATTGATGAGGATAAAGATAAAGATAGAAAATATATAATAAATCTCTATTAATTGCCTGGTTTTCGACAAGAAAATTATTCCGTATTTTTTGTTTGTTGTTTTTATCACTCTGACCAAAATATCTAATCGACTCCGATAAATTGCTGATATCCCGTGAGGAAAAAAATATTAAAGAAAATAAAAACATTAAGAGTTTAAAAACATCCTGAAAATTACCTTCAGCACGGGTGTCAAATATTCGGCAACGCCCAAAGCGGTGCCTTTCACCGAATTTATTACACTTTGCATTATTGACGACTACGTGTCCGTTGCGTTCGCGAGAATATTAGAGAAAGATAACCCCTACACGTGGTTGGTAGATGACGAGAGAGAAGAGAGAGAGAGAGAGAGAGAGAGAGAGAGAGAGAGAGAGAGAGAGAGAGAGAGAAGAGAGAGAAAGAGACGACGATATCGTTCAAGTTCAGAGATGTCCTGTCATTTTGGTCCGAAACGAGGATCCTTTTTCAACTGCCAAATCGTGTCACCTGCTGGTTTTTCAACTCGCCGAATCGATTTACACAGAGTTGTTGCACGCAACCTCGTCGATGTGACAGATGACCACCGGATAACCATAGTGTATAACAACATAGATGGGTAATCGATGCTCGCGAATTTATCCGCGGTGAAACAGTGTTACCAACAGTCAAAATAAATACGTCCCTTGACATTAAATAAACTAAACGAGTTGGCAGATCTTCCGTCTACTAACCCAACCTCGAAATGTCACAGACACTTCACGCGTGTCTTGTTCGATATTTTGCACGGTTAGAGAGACTGGATGACAGATGGAAAGAATTATCGGGGAAAGCCCAAAGGCCGCTCGTGGCTCTCGCTAATCAAGCCGAACAATTTCGACATGTTACGAAGTGAGTAAATGATGAATAAATTTGTCGTTTATTGACCATTTTATCGCAGATTTAATGAGAGATGACGCGATTGTTGCAGCGTCAACACAAGTGAGACGGAGAATAGTATGGATGAAGAAACGCGGGAAAGATTGATATTTAAAATCCTTATGGGCCTCGAAGATGAAATTGCGCTTCTTTCTGATATCTTGAAGCAATTTAATGACGCCAATCAAGTATATATATTTATCTATAATTTATAATATAATTAAATAAAAATAAATAGAAATAAAATTAAATAAAAATATATAATTTAATACAATAGAACATGAACTTCAAATTTAATTTTTTTAAGGATTTGAAGAATCATTTGATCAATTTGGAAAATGCCAGGAGTCAAGTATCTTTAAAGGATGAAACGATGCAAGAATTAATTAAAGGAACGGCTTATCGACCAACGCTCAATTTGCTTCTACAATGGGCCGTGGAAGGTTTCCAATTTTATCATAACATGTACATATACTTGATATTTTAGAATATAATTAGTGCTTCTTTAATCAGTTCAGTATAATTTACTAATTTTGCACGAACATTAGGTATCTTCGTATAAAGGATCGCATGAAATCGATCGATTATAAAACGGAAGAGACCATTGATAATTTAATGTCTTCCTTTGTAGAAGAACAGCGCGAGAGGAAGAATATACAAAGTAAATATATCTTTTTTGCATCCTACAGTTATTAAATATATGTTCGAGATATGATTGAAATGTATAAATAAGCAGCTGCATTTTTAATCTACTATTATAATTTTCACTCTTGTTATTACTTATACTTACTACTAATACTTATAACAATAATAGAATGAGTAGAATATATTAGTTTATTCGATCGTTAGTATAATTCCGTTTTTTGCTTAAACATTCCATTCCAATTATTTAAATATAACATGCAGAAAGTCTTAATAAAGATTGTATATGTTTCAGAGATACTTGCTTTTACGAAATTCCTAGCTAAGGAGACTCTTCGTTAAGAAAACAAAAATATATGAATAAAACTGTAGAGAAGCATAAAAAGTTAAAGAAGAATATTTTACATTCTTATGGTGTTTATGATACATACTTTGTATAGGATTATTTTTATAATAAATATTTTTTTACAAAAAACAAGCCCATTAATTATTCCATATATAGAAGATAATGAAAATTTATATTACTGAATATTTTAATTTTTCTTAAATTAAAATCACACACACAATTATCAATACATTATTATCCTAAAACATTCTCTTTTCGTTGCAATTTATTGCATCTCTATGTAAGAGTATAATTTTTTTTATATATTTTACAAAGTTTTTTGATAAAATCCTTTAAATTCCAAGATAACGTTAAATCATAATCTACCGTTCGTTTTCTTTTTTCTTTCGAAAAGCAAAAGGACTCGCACGTGATTTCGCAAGAGAATCGAGTTGCCGAAAGAGAGGAGTTTGGGGCGCCGGCGCCAGCTATTGATTCTCTTGAAATACCGTGATTTCAAAAGTTACTATCACCAGCACCTAACACTGGGGTGTCACCAGTGGCGAACCGCTCTTCGACCGCGGACAAGGTCCTCGCGCGTTTCCTCCTTTGGTCCCGGCAGGTCGGTAAGGATTTCGCTACATCGGTTTCTGTTCGCGGCTGAAGCGCGATGAACGACCGCATCTTTTCGGGCATCTCTCCCCTTCGTCGACGGACACTTTCTAGAGCTGTCGCACTTAAATCAAGGAATCCGGGCTTTCTGTGTCAATCGCAAATTCCGTACAATGAAGTGAAATACTCTCGTACGCGCTAGGGCGTACATATATATTCGTTCGATTAAAACGGACAGCTTTTTTCATATCCATCGAAGCTCTATGTATTTATTTTAATTAAAAAAATGAATCTTCTCTCTCGCACGATCGCGTATAAAATTTCATGAGATTCGCATCCGTATCCCCCAGCGAGAACCCGTGCATCTACGTCAAAGTAAAAATCAATTTCCAGTTAAGTTTTCAATCGATTTTTTTTTATATACATATGTAAAGAGATATGTACATAAATTTTTCTTTACTGTAAAAAGGACACGTGTATACCTAGAAAATATATCATTATGAAAGTGTAATGGACACCTGTGTGAGATAATATATACTTAAATATATATATATATATATATATATATATATATATATATATATATATACATGCACACACATATACATACGAGTATATGTATCGAATCTCAGAAGCTGTCGCATGTACATATGACGTAAACAGTTGTGTGCGTAATAAGTGAATAATAAAAAATGAAAACGATCAATTCAACAATGAGCTAAGCGAATTTTTCGGGGAGAGAGAGCGTAATAATTAAATTTAATATAAATTTTTCATATTAACATATGTTTATATATATATTATAGATTAAATAATAGATATGAATTACGTTATATTAATTTAATATTAACTTTTTCAAAATATTTCATCTCACAATATCTTTTATTTTTGAAAACGATTACAAGTGTTTCATTGTGCAATTTATCAACCATTTTGCTTCGCGTGCTTTTGTGCCTTATACTTCATCTTCATATATTTAATCATTCTAATCTTTTAAATTCTTTTTCCAGGATGGAGCATCTAAATCTTTTTGTCTGATCAGAAAGAACCGGATTTGAAAAGGATTAAAACGAAAACGGAAAAGATATGGCGAATACGGCTCATCTCGTCCGCCGGCAAAGCTCCCGCGATCTCAAGCCTCAAAAAAGCATCGATAAGCTCGAAATGAAAGAGATGCGTGGTAGATTAATGGTGGAAAATCGAAAGAACGTCGCCACTGCCAATTACGGGGCCACCAATGCGGCCTTCGAAGATACCAGTCCTAACAAGGTACCTCAGCCTATTTCATTCACTTTTACAGGACACCATGAATTTGGTCTTTGTTCCTTGTCCTGTTAACGTTATCTTGGAATTTAAAATCATAAAACTGGAAAATATATATATATATATATATATATAATAAAAACCATACTGTTATATAATTACAATAAATTGGAACAAGAAAAGTTTTAGGATAATAATGTATTGACAATTGTGTGATTTTAATAGAGCAAAACAGGAAACGGTCCAGGCCCCGGCAACAACGAAGGCAAAGCGATTTTTCGGCCGGAAGCGGGTGAAGACGAGCGTGAAAATTGGGATAGCAAACTCACATTTCTCCTGGCGACCGTAGGATATGCAGTGGGCCTTGGAAACGTATGGCGGTTTCCTTATCTGGCCCAGAAGAACGGCGGAGGTACGTTGAAACTTCTCTTAAGTTTATTTAGATGCTCTCTAGTGCAATTGTAAGCATGCTTTCTAATGTCCACCAGGTGCTTTTCTAATTCCTTATTTCGTGATGCTGGCCATTGAGGGTATTCCTATATTTTATCTGGAATTGGCAATCGGCCAAAGATTAAGAAAAGGTGCCATTGGCGTGTGGAATCAGGTGAATAGAGAAAAAAATCGATAACTTACCAATCATACCAAAAGTCGAAATTTTTGATGATGAAATTTTCTATCGAATGTTTCGAAAAGGTATCCCCGTATATGGGCGGTATTGGAATCAGTAGCGCCGTAGTCTCCTTTAACGTGGCCCTTTACTACAACACCATTATCGCCTGGTGCCTCTTCTACTTCGTTCAGGTAAGAAAGTCTATAATTGACGTTTTATTTCATCGCATTCATCTGTAACATTAAAATAAAAATTTTAAAATCTGTGTCTAAAGAGTTTCCAGTCGCAGTTACCTTGGGCAGAATGTCCTAATAGATACTTTCAAAATAATGGATCTTACGCACCTGAACCCGAGTGTTTGGTAACGTTAAAATTTATGGAATGATGCAATATAAATTATCTTATTGTTCGCGCATTAAGTTTGCCATCGTAAATGGAGAATTGATCAATAGGCGAGCAGCCCGACGCAGTATTTCTGGTATCGAACCACCCTGATGATATCCAAGGATATCAATACGCCGGAAGTGTTCAATTGGAAAATCGCTTTGGCGCTTGTCATTGCCTGGATCCTCGTCTACATGTGTATGATTAAGGGTATCGCATCCTCGGGCAAGGTATTTAAATGTCATCATATTAATTTCACATACATCCTCTTCGTCAAATTAATTATTCTGCCTCTCTCAGGTTGTGTACGTAACTGCTACGTTTCCGTACATCGTTCTAATCATTTTCTTCTTCCGGGGCGTAACACTGACGGGTATGTCGGACGGTCTGCGGCATCTCTTCACGCCAAAGGTACATTGCATACAATCTTCAATCGCACTTATTTTATATAACAGTCAATTTATTTCTCTATTCCAGTGGTACACGTTGACCGACCCGGTAGTCTGGTTAGAAGCTGGAACCCAAATCTTCTTCTCCTTAGGTCTAGCTTTCGGTGGTCTTATAGCGTTTTCTTCGTACAATCCGGTGAACAATAATTGTTATCGCGATGCAATCATGGTCAGTTTGACGAATTGCTTCACTTCTATGTTCGCGGGAATCGTCGTCTTTTCGATTATAGGTACTATTATAGGCAAACTTTTCCTCCAATATTTTCTTCTTTTTAATCTATAATATTTTTTAATATAATCATGAATTTCAACAGGATTCAAGGCCACCATGGTTTATGAGCAATGTTTAGCGGAAAGAAATAGCACGTTAATAAATATATTCGGCCAAGCCGAGAAGATACCCGAGGATATTCCGATCAGCGGCACCCTGTTGAACATCACGAACGGCAACGGATCACTGGGCAACTTGATAATGCCAGAACTACCCGAGTGCGATCTAGAAAAAGAGTTAGATAATGTAAGTTGTGAACTTTTTGGTGTCTATATTGTCGCGTAAATTACATATAACGATAATTATAATTACAGTCGGCAGCAGGCACAGGTTTGGCTTTCATCATTTTCACCGAAGCGATCAATCAGTTTCCCGGCGCTCAATTCTGGTCAGTATTATTCTTTTTGATGTTGTTCACACTAGGAATCGATTCTCAATTTGGTACTCTGGAGGGTGTCGTCACCAGTATCGTTGATATGAAGCTCTTCCCAAATTTAAGAAAAGAAATTCTGACAGGTAATTTGAATTTCAGCGATAAATAAGAAGAAATTCTAATTTGAAAAAATAAGTTACGGATAAGAATAAACTCGATTTCGTACGCAGGTGCAATTTGTTTGGTGTGCTGCACGATCTCGATGGCCTTCGCTCATGGAGCTGGTAGTTATGTCTTCGTGCTGTTCGACAGCTTTAGCGGAAACTTTCCGTTGCTTATAATTGCTTTCTTCGAATGTATAGGAGTGTCGTATGTCTACGGTTTGAAGAGGTAAGTGTAGAAACATTCTTGAGCCTTCAAGATTTCAGATTAGAGATGTATGTATTGCGATGCGATGCGTTGCGATAATTTCAGATTTGCCGACGATATCGAACTGATGACCGGCAATCGGCCGGGTCTCTATTGGTTGATATGTTGGAAGTATCTCAGTCCACTGGCGATGCTGAGCATCCTGATCGCGTCCTTCGTCGAGATATTTTTTGAAGGAAGCGGCTATCCGGCCTGGGTGTCGAGTAAAGGCGTCACAGAGAGACATGAGTGGCCTGTCTGGGCTCTAGTTCTCATCGCCATTCTTATTCTCACCTCCGTCTTGTGGATACCCGCAGTCGCTATATGCAGGTTGGCATTGATCTCAATTATGAAATTAGTTATGAAAAAATCATGTATCTTGTTTTATGCGCATCTGACAAATCCTTGATTATTTTTTTCCAGATATTATGGAATCCTCATCATCGATGACAACGAAAAGGCCTGGTTTCCTGCAGCGGATCTAAAAGAATTTCATGGAATTGTCCCGCACGAAGTAACGGCAGGCCGAGACGCTGCTGTTTTGCATCAGGAGTGACGGTTCGGAAGGACTATGCTGTCCTACGGGCGGTCCGGGTAGCGACGATGAGGATGAGGATCTTACCTAGGATCGATCTTTGATCGCGACGCGCGTTTCCGTGGATGATCTCGCTTCGAGAAACGCTTTACTTTATTCTGTGACGACCATCTTCGACTGCTTGCTGCTTGAGCAAAAGTGGCTGCAATCCATTTTTGGTGAACCTGGTCGAATTGTAGTCAGCGCATCCGCGTGGTAGGATCTTGTCTATTGTGTCAATTAACATAAAAGCTTCGGCGGTAGGAATTGTTTCTTCATAATATAAAGACGGAGATATATTCGAGTAGAAAAAATATTTTCTTTCAATCAAAAGTTCTTAGATGTCAAATTTAACACTTATTAGATGTCAAATTCAACTTTCCTTTCATAGTATTTTAAAATCTGTAATTAAATCTTTAATAAATCTGTAAAGGATAAGCTTTTTCTGGAATCTAAATATCCGATAACATTGATGTAAGTGGAAATTTCTTTGAGAACATTCTTGAATGTATTTCCGTCTGAAAGATGTAACCGTTTACAATTTTGTTCGAATTTAAGTGACATTATAACAATGCGAAATAGCTTTCGAAACTTCGCAGATAATGAAGAATATTAAACAACAATCTATATATACGTTTTCGAGCAAACGACACAATCGCGCATCGTGTGGACGGAAACGATAGGTGATCTTTCCGTGCGAAAAATTACCTGTTATACAAGTTAACAATGAAACATTTACTCTTTAGCGATTGCGAATAACATCAGATTTAAGATTAGCGGTAGGAGCCGTCCAGTGGACTTGGGTGACTGTACCCGAAACATTATTCTAGGTAGATAGTCTTGGATCAAAGTATTTGGGTCCTTAGATCTATGGATATTTGAAGATTCGAAAATACTTTGAGAATCGATGGATCTAAAGATTTAATGATATCAAGCACTTAAAGATTCAGGAACAACACAAATAAAAAAAGTATCCATCAAGTATTTAAAAACAAACAAGGATCTGTAGAGATCTAAAAATTCACAGGTATATAAAATTAATTGTTCGAGAAAATGAGATCCTCCCAAAGATCTAAGGATCCAGGAATCCACGGTTGATTATACGGATTAATGACGTGACAATAATGAATTTAGCATAAAAAGACTAAAATTAAAAATGACAATAAAATAATTGGACTAAATTATGCTTGACAATAACATTAACGTTGCGCAGCATGCGGTGTGCATTTCAAGATGCCTGGATAACGAAAAGGCAATTTGACCCGATGAAACTGGTTTCGTCGGGCGAGGAGAAATAATCATCATCCAGGCCACGTAGGTTAAACAATTAACGATTAGTTCCACGTAGGTCAATTATTATTTTGATTTTAACTCTGTTATGCATCAAAGTCGACCTGTGACAAAGTATATTATGAAAAAATAGATTATATATATGTAATATATACACTTATAGTGTATATATATATAAAAGTAAACTATTATATTTCAATGAAAGAAGCCAGGACTAGGTCGAATTTGAATATTCCATGGAACTTCCTGTTCGCACTCCTTTGCGAAAATACTCAAATGGCCTGATATCTTCTAGTGATATTTTAAACTCTTAACTCTTTGCACTTTGAATAATTTTCCATGTTAAACTAATAAATAAATAAACAATCATTATATTCATTTATAAAGCAAGCATTATTATAATTTCACGGTTAAATTTCTTGTAACAATGACAATATAAATTTTAATTTCTCATATTTTACTGAATGTTTAGATAATTAATGAGATTTTATAACTTCATGTTGAAATAAAACATTCTAGTGCAGAGAGTTAATGAATTAATGACTAATCGGTTGTGGAGTATTCGCCTAAAACGTACAAATGTAATGTGGACAATAAGTATAGTAGAATTTCGTTTTCTCGAGTTATCTATTAGTAAGCCTAAGCAGAGAAAAATAATTGCATTAGCAATCGTTAAGCAAGCGACTAATTAAATTAAATAATAGGAATCATCAATTAAATAATGACGGAAATTGTCATTAGTTAATTAATGATAAGAGACAAACCATATCTTAATATCATATCATTTGTTATAATGTATGTACTAGTTTTCTATCTCGCATATTCACTCGATCTCTATTGGCAAAAGAAAAAACTCTCTTTTAGGAGTCAAAATGCATTTTATATCTTAATTCGGAATTATCTTTCTTTTAACTGTCTTTTAATGAATACTCTCCTCTCTGTATGGTTTTGCAATTAACAATTGATAATCTTTTAACAAATATCTCTAAAATTTTGAAACATAATTGACAATTTTTAAAATTTACTCCAATTGGAATAAAGATGAATTAAAAGGAAACCAAAAATATTAAAAGGAGAGACGTTACAGTGAGTCATTTTCAGATGACTGCTGCAGTTATCATTGGGATTATAGAGAGAAAATAATCTATCTTATCGGACTTTTGTTAACCATAATATATATATTGTCGATGTAGCTTGCGCAATAACTCAAAACAATACACCGACGGCGGACGGTAATAATTGTTATTATTACATACGATTGCGACGATTGCGATACATATATACAATAATATTGCGTATACGTAAAACTGTACATATATATATATATACATATATAAATATATTGTTGTCAGTTGAATGTTAAAATAAATACCTTGAGTGGATTTAGATTGCTCTTCACTGTTGATACTTCATGCAGAATCAGAACTCTATTTTTTTTTTAAATAAACGATAATACAGTATAAACAAGAAAGCAATAAAAACACGCGCGCACACAATTCTAGTAGTAAAAAATAAATAATTTTTTATGTAGGATAAATCAAGAATTAGATATGAAACGCTTATTTTGTTTTTAGTGTCATTAAAAATTGAATAAAAAATTTTCAGTTTTTAACTCTGCAATTTCAGTTTCAAATTTTTTTCAAAAAGCTTTAAAAAAAACTTATAACAAAATTTTTATTTTATAAATCAAATTTACCGATTATAAAGTAAATAAAAATATATGCAACTAATTTTAATTATATGGTACTCTCACAGAATTATCCTGTATAAGATCTTTGTTTTAATTAGTTATTTACTAGTATATTTGTGTGTCGAATAATAATAGCTTTCACGTTTCTTTTTATATGGCAATTTCAGAAAAATATTTAACAATAACAAGATACAGCATTTTCTCGTCACAAAATTGTTATTTAAAGTTCTCAAAATCTGCTATCTTTCCAGGATTTGTTCCCTTTTTAAGAACTATTCATAAATCTTGTAAAGCATTATCTGGATAAGAAATAATGATAAAAAAATAAAATCAAATAAGATAAGCTATTCTGCAACTGATGTTATTATTTTGTACATATAACATTTCATTGGTAAAAATAAAAACTTATAGCAAAAAATTTTTTTCTAAGTAAAACAGAAAAAAATATTACCTTGTTCTAATAATAAATAAATTCCTGAATAAATTGCTAATCTTCTAATAAAAAGATGGAGAACGATTTTCAGAAGCAAAGCCGCTATCTTCTAACAAAGCAAACTATTTTTTGTAACGAGAAAACAATGTACTTAATCTATATATATATATACTCTACTACTTTATATTCTCTTAAGATTTTTTTTCTTTAGATATTCATCTATAAATTTCTTTATCAAATATTGAATTCTTTTCTTCCATTGCCATCCTCTTAACTTAAATCTATGGCAGTAAACTATATATTGACATCAGTAATGCAAGGCCCATTCGTTTTCCTGCAGGAAGGTGTCGACAACTTCCTTCATCGCCAAGTTTGGAATTAATTGATCTTGCGTAAGACGCACACGCGTGACTGGATCGAAATGACCTACCCGTTGAAGATGCTCCTCAATATCCTTTCGTTCATATGTGATTCCACTAGGTGTAATTACTGGTTCTTGCAAGATCTCGAAGCTGATTTTACCACATAAGTAATCAGGTACTTCTCTTTTCTGCAACAATTTATTTGTATGTAGCATAAAATATCATAAAAATTAATTCGAATATTTGTTGTAAAAGCAACAGAAATTGAATAGAAACAAACCCTTCTCCTCTCATCGACCTTGGCAAAAAGATCATTGAGTCGTGATATGCAAGTGTCTCTTTTTTCCTCAATCTCTTCTTTTCTCCTGGCAAGTTCAGTTGAACTTGCTTCAGTGTCAGAATCCTTTGTCGCCTCCTGTTCTTGTAGAGCTGTTAAATTACGCTTTGTATCATCTACAATCAGCTGACTCAAATAAGTCTGGAGTTCGATGTCTTGGGCAATCCTCTGTTCTTCCCTCACTTGAAAACGACGTTTACGTGCCTGTCGTAGAACACTGGTGATGTCATCACCATAATTCAGCTTTTGCTCCTTTGCCAAGTCGACAGCTACATTGTTTCAGATATTTACAATTTTGTACTATAAATTTATTCTTTCTTACCCTTGTAAAGAAAAAAAGTGTCTGCTTTGTTATGTACCTCTCTGCAAATGCTTTACAGCTTCATCAAAGAGTTCCAGTTCCAGCAGAGCAAGGCCTAGGAAAAAGTGACCTTTCATCAAACAAGGATCTATATCTAAAGCCCGTCTGCAATCCTTGCACACGGATTCCCATTGTTTTAATTTCAAGTGACACAGTGCTCGATTTGTGAAATACAATGCTTGATCTGGATTCTTTATCTGCAAGAAAAATAAAGAAAAACGATTACTTTGTTGTAAAAATATCCTTTTTTTTACTCAAAGATATGACAAATTCACATATTAGAATATATGATTAGATTTCGAAATCTCCCTCATTTCTGTTGAATTTTAGTACAAACTTCGGACGCTAGGAGCAGCATTAAACTGCCATTTGACAAACATTACATGTGATACATGATTCAAAACAAAAAATACTTGCTGCGTATATAACTAGTAAACAACCGAGTAAACGCAATGATTTAAAATGTTAATTTAGAATTGCAGCAATATTTAGTCCCAAATGTCACTCACAATCGCCTTCGTATAGCAATTCGCTGCGTCCTCGTACTTGTGCAGGTCGAAGAGACGATTCCCCTGTTCCTTCAGCTCCTTGTCGGACAGATTCGCCGTCGAATACATCTTACTCATGATGGCGGCTGATGATCACGTCGCACTGCATGCACGATCGAATCAATTATTCGTGACGAAAGTTGTCAAAATGATCGAGAAACCGAGTGCGACAGCCTCTGTCTAACCTCTAAACGAACGCTTCCAAATTTTCCACATACTTCATCTTTGTTTCAACAGTCATCGACTTTGATCGACTCGACGCGAGTCTAGACGGGAATGCTCGCTGTTACAGCGCCATCTGGTGGAAGATCGACGAACCATGGTTGCGAATTTTAGAACATACACGTACCTTTCTACGTGTAATTTTATACACTTTGCTACAGATCTTTGCGCGCGAAACATCGTCAAGTAATACCTCGGCAAACGCAAGGTGCAAGATATTAATTCATAGGGTTTATTTATTGTGTTTGTAGAGTGTGCGTGAATTTTGGCGAAGTAGGCGATACCTGAGTGAGTAAATAAATATTTTACTGCATATGATTGCTGCATATATTGCGCGATCATTTATTTCTCATGCATTATTGCGAGATTGAAAAAAAAGTTTATATTATATATTCACTTAACCGCAAATTTTTCGAGAAAAATAAAAAATCTTACATCCTTGTTATACATATGCATAAATTGTTGTAGATTGTTTATTTAATCATTCTATACATGAATTTTGGCGAAACAGATGTCTGGTGAGTAAATAAATATTTTACTACATTTGATTGCTACATATTGCGTGATCATTTATTTCTCATGCGTTAAATGAAACCGAAAAGTTTATATATTCATTTGTACTTGATCAAATATTTCGAGGGAAATAAAAACTTAATACCTCGCGGTTTTTTTTTCATCGAGTCATCAACTTCGATCGATTCAACGCGTTTTTTTGTATTAAAAAAAAATTTTATTCCGTCAAAAAGAATAAAACATTGGAACGGGAATATAATTTCAGCGCCATCTCGAGAAAGATTGACAAACTTGGATGCACATAAATTTAGAAACAGGTGCTTTAGATCTTTTGCGCGCGAAACGTCGTCAAGTAATATCTCGGCAAGCGCACGGTGCAAGACATTAATTCATAGTATTTATTTATTGTGTTTATACATTGTGCATGAATTTTGGCAAAATAGGCGATGCCTGGTAAGTAAGGAAATGTTTTACCGCGTATAATTATTGCGTGAGCATTTATTTTCACGCGTTATGTGAGACTGGAAAGTTCATATTATATTCACTTAACCGCAAATTTTTCGAGGGAAATAAAAAACCTTATATCCTTGTTATATATATGCAAATCATTATAGATTGATTACTTAATCATTGCGCATGAATTTTGGCGAAATAATTGTTTGTTGTAAATAAATATTATACTGCATATGAGATTGCTGCATATATTGCGCGATCATTTATTTCTCATGCATTATATGAGGTTGAAAAGTTTATTTATACTTGATCAAAAATATTTCGAGGGAAATAAAAAATCCGATATCCTTGTTATATATATTGTTTCGAGTCATCAACTTCAATCAATTCGACGAGTTTATTTTTTTTTTAATTCGGTCAAAAAGAGTAAGGCATTAGGAGACGGTAAAGCAATTTCAACGCCATCTGGAGAAAGATTGACAAACCCGGATGCACAATTTATCAACACAGTTGCCGAAACTTTTTTACCACACATTCTAATTCGAAATTAGTACATACCTTTCTAAGTGTAATTTCATACACTTTGGTTCAGATCTTTTGCGCGCGAAACATCGTCAAGTAATATTTCGGCAGACGCAAGGTACAAGACATTCATACATAGTATTTATTTATTGTGTTTATACATTGTGCATGAATTTTGGCAAAATAGGCGATGCCTGCGGTGAGTAAGGAAATATTTTACCACGTACAATTATTGCGCGAGCATTTATTTTTCACGCATCATGTGAGATTGAAAAGTTCATATCATATTCACTTAACCGCAAATATTTCGAGGGAAATAAAAAAACCTGATATTCTTGTTGTACATATGCAAATCGTTAGAGATTGATTGCTTAATTATTGTTCAAGAATTTTGGCGAAACAGATGTCTGGTGAGTAAATAAATATTTTACTGCATATGATTGCTGCATATATTGCGCGATCATTTATTTCTCATGCATTTTTGCGAGATTGAAAAGTTCATATCATATTCACTTAATTGCAAATATTTTGAGGGAAATAACAAATCTGGTATTTTTATTATACATATGCAAACCGTTATAGATTGATTACTTAATCATTGTGCATGAATTTTGACGAAATATATATGTCTGGTGAGTAAATATATAAATATATTACTGCATACATACATTCATAATTATTTATTCACCAGACTGCATATATATATATATATATATATATATATATATAAATTTATACATTTATATACTTAACCAAATATTTCAAGAGAAATAACTTGATATTCTTGTTATATATATATATATATATATATATATATATATATATATCAATAGTTAATATATTACTTAATCATTATGCATGAATTTTGGCGAAACAAATGTCTGGTGAGTAAATAAATATATTATTGCACGTGATTGCTGCATATATTGCGCGATCATTTACATATTTGTCACGAATTATGTGAGATTGAAAAGTTTATATATTCATACTTGATCAAATATTTCGAGGAAAATAAAAAACCTGATATCCTCGTTATACATTAAAATAAATTTGTTAACTTGACTAAACCTTTCAACTTAATATTATTTTGTTAACTGAGCATATATATATATATATACACACACACACATAATTATTTAAATTAAATTTAATATATTGATATTAACAAAACATACATTTGACTTAAATACTAATATATATTTAATTAACAAAAAAGCAATTTAGTTGAAAGGTTTAGTTAAGTTAACAAATTTTTTTTCAGTGTACATATGCAAATCGTTATAGATTACTCAATCATTGTTTATGAATTTTGACAAAATAGATGTCTGGTGAGTAAATATAAATATTTTATTGCATATGATTACTGCCTTTATTATGCGATCATTTATTTATCACACATTATATGAAACATTACTGAAAAATTTATATATTCATACTTAACCAAATATTTCGAGGGAAGTAAAAATAAAAAACCTGATACCCTTGTTATATATTTATGCAAATCGTTATAGATCACTTAATCATTATATGAAATGAAATAAATTTTGATGAAATATATCTCTGGTGAGTAAATATAAATATATTTTATTGCATATTATTGCTTTATATATTGCGCAATTATTTATTAATCATGTATTATGTGTGAGACTGAAAAGTTTGTTTATTTATACAATCAAATATTTCGAGAGAAATGAAAAATCGATATTGTTGCAATACATATGCAAATCATTATATATTACTTAAACGATTATTTAATCATTTATCAATCGTTATATACATTTATAAAAGAATGTTTATTTTACATAACTATCGTAAAAAATGTTAGGTCTGAATAATTTCAGAGAGATGTGAATTAAAGACGTTGCTATCTCTTTTCTTCCTTTTAGTTGAGGTAAACTCTTTCAGATTTATAAATCCGCGTATTAAAATAACAAGAGCGCGTTTATTCGGCGTTCGATATCGCGTCGGCGTAATTTGTCAGCCTTTCAGTCTGATAACAATATGGATTCGATATCTACATAGTATTAAGTAGAGACCCGTAAGGCTCGAAACTTCGAGAAGGAAGGAAGAGATTGTGACCCAGTTAAATTCGTTCAAGACTTCAATTCCGTATTCTTCTCCATACGGGAATAGAAGTTCTCGTCGCCACGGCTTCGTGATGACAAATTGGAATTAGAAGTAATCGTGTTAGTTGTTAACGAAACTCGCGAGTTAATCGAATCTATCTGACTGAATCTTCGACCGATCGACCGGGGTCTCTTCCCCTGGAATTTAGCGGGTGCAAGCGCGATCGGGGGAACCGGAGAGAAACGGCCAAGATTTATTAGACATTTGAATTAGTTCGCGCGCTATTAATCCCGGATTGTACGACGATGCCTCGTCCATCGGTCTAGACCTGGGTCTGGTCGTCATCAGAACTAACCATTGAACTACACCACGCCATTAACGTCAGGGTTCTCGTCTGGAGGCTATTAAGCGTGTCCATTTAGATTACAGCGGATTATATTGTGAATCTGTAGGTCTTCATCGATGTTAGGGCAGTGGCTTTGAATTTTCGCAAATTTATTCATGATTCTGTTTAGGAAAAGCGGATTTCAAAATGTATAAAAAAATATACTTGATTTCATGAATCTAAGAGATACTTTATATCACGAGAAAAAATTAGCTACTACATCTAAATTTTAGCTGTTCCTATATTGCAATCTAAATTTTAGTTATCATGTTTAAATTTTAGTTATAATAACTAATATTTTTAGTTACAGTTTAACGGAGAATACTATAGCTGAAAAATAGTAGCTATGTATATCACAGCTAAAATTTAGGCATGCATGATAACTAAGTTTCATATTTAATATAGAGACAGCTAAAATTGAGCTATAATAGTTAATATTTTTCCGTATATAGTATTACAGTATCAAGAATAGTATTGAAGTAATTCTGCTTTTTATATATTATAGTATAATAAAGTACGATATTTCAACATATAAAGATTAGATACCGGTGAATTTAATACCTCTTTTAATCTTGATATTTATAATACATTTTTCTCTCCCTCGTGTATTTATATTTTAAATATTAATATTTCATGTATATTTATACATTTAAGGGAGTACATACCTTCGTCGCGCAAAAAATGTTCTATTTTCAGTATTTCTTTTTTGCAGTAAATAACGTAATAATCAAGTCTTTTTTTATTTTAATCATTATGGAAAAAAATTAACTATCATAATTAAATTTAAGCTGCCCGTGTATTGTAACTTAAAATTTAATTATTATGCTTAAATTTTAGCCATAATAACAAATATTTTTTAGCTATAGTTTAACAGAAAATTTTATAGCTAAAAATATTACCTATTACAGCTAAAATTTAGGCATAATAGCTAAATTTTATATGAAATATAGAGACAAATAAAATTTAGCTATAGTGGTTAATTTTTTCCGTATTTATTTGAGTACATGTATATTTTAAAAATTAAGTTTCATAAAAACTAAAAATTAAGCTTCGTAAAAACGTACAACTTGTCATAAAAGTTGTATTTTTATGACAAGTTGTGTGCACCAGTGATAAACGTGTAGTGTGCATGATTTTGCAATGTAGATTAGTTCTAAAAAAAATTTTTTTGTAAAGAAATATTATAGTTACGAACTGTTGAGACTTTTTCCGATTTTCAATCTCGTTTTTTTTATAACAAAAAAGTGAACAAAGGTTAAATTGTAACTTTTTTTAAATTAGAATTTCGTGAATTTTTATAAATATTAACACCCTCCCCCTCCCCCCCCGGCAGTAGTTAACTATAATATTTCTTTACAAGAAAATATTTTTATTTTTTAGATCGAATTAACGTAAAGTGCAAAATCATGTAGACACAGGGACCATGCATGTTCATCATTGGTGCATACAATTTGTCATAGAAGTTACAATGTTTTATGCAATTTTATAATTTTGGATATACTCAAATATACATATGAATAAAATAAAAAAACTTATATTAATTATTGCATTATTTATCGAGGAAAAATTTCCAAAAATAATCCATTTTTACGCGCGACAAAGATGATAAACCTCCTTAATATATTTATATTAATGAGCCATTCACTCGATAAACGATTTAAGTCGACTTAAATTTTTGCACAAAAAATTAAACTGAAGATTCAATTGGAAGTGCAATTCGAGTTATTAAACATTATGCTACTCAGCTTTAATATTTTTTAATATAATGTTCCTATTTTGCTGAGTAGCAAAATGTTTAATAACTCGAATCACTTATTTAATCTTCAATTTTTTAACGCAAATATTTAAATCGATTTAAGTCGCTTTTCGAGCAAACGGCCTCGTATATATTTATATTAAAAAATGTCCATCTCTAAACAAACAAGAAAAATTGACAACTAAATAAATGTCGACACGTTTTAGAAATTTGTCGTGCTTTGGAAATTTTAACACATTCGCGGTTATGCATCTTCCGTATATCCACTCGAAGCTTATCCGCTCGATCACCGTAGGGGCTCGTATGGGGTCGACATATACGTGTTATTAAACGGTACGACGGGAAATTATGGTCATTGACGTCGCATGTCGTGTACATACATACGTCGAAGGAGCCGGGCGAAAGGATTCGGGGCCGCGTATGCGATTACGACGAAAATTACTCAATCCGATGGTAATCTGGCGAATTACACCTCGAAGTAACGGTCAAACGCCGAAAGGGGTTTGTGTGGGTGCGCTCGACGGCTTCGGAGTTCGAGCAGGAGGGCTTGGCGAGGTATGTTTCGCGCTCACGCTACGGCGAACATAAATATCCCCCTTTGGCGAGCCATACGTCCGCCGAGGCATCCGCGAGTGCATACAGGGGGTGCACATAGGCGCACGCGTTATGTATGGTGCCGCACACAGCTGAGCTGTATTATCATTTCTTACGGTCTCCAGACACGCCAGGCTAGTCAGCCATGATTTTCGCCTCGCGCGTTTCCTGATGCCGGAATTTCTTACAAAAGGTAGAGAGGGAGAAAAGGGTGGGCGATGCACGCGTGTTATTATTCGTACGCGACGCGAGTCACGTGCATGCACTTGCATTTTCTTAATGCGCGTTTCTCGCCGGAATCGCACGTCATTTCTTCTCTACTTTTGTTTCATCGTTTACGCTTGCGTTATTCTAAAAAAAAAAATTGTACACTGAAAAAAGTTGTTTTTTTAACTTAACAAAACCTTTCAACTAAATATTACTTTGTTGATTGAATATATAAAAATATTTAAGTTAAATATAATATATTAAATTTAACACAAAACGTATATTTGACTGAAATATTAATATATGTTCAATTAATAAAATAGTAAGTTAGTTGAAAGATTTAGTCAAGTTAACAAATTTATTTTCAATGTATAGTAATAACTTCAAGTAGATTTTGATCGTAATCAATTTACATAAGTCTAATATTATCTATGTGACTTAAATGTGACATCTATGTGACTTATTATCTATGTGACTCCAAATCTACAAGACTATTTAATCTTTTAATCGTTTCTAAATTACAACTCTATTAACGTATCAATACTGAGAAATCGTGAGAAAAGGGAAACTAATTTCTTAGAAACGTTCTATTAATGGTTGATTTATTCCGAGTAATTCTCCAGGTAAAATTGATCGGTAGATGAATTGAAAAATATTCAACAGGCCACGGATCTTTAGGTATGGACGCGCGTGAATATAGATTTTTCCTCTTACGACGGGAAACGGAATTGATATTCAAGGCGGGTGGATGCACTCGCATCTCCACACGGAAAAGAAGTCTTATGCGAGAATATATATCTATACAGCATCACATATATATGTTGAGAATATTCTAATTTAATATCGGACCCGTCTGCCTTCGAAGCTTCAAGTGCCAATCGAGATTTCCTTACGACTCGCGAAACGTTTCACATTCTATTAACTTTTCGTCGAGTTTCTCTTTACGCATTTTTCCCCTCTTCATATATATTCTTGCTTTTTATTAACATATTTTATAATACGGATAAATACATGCCGATATTTAATTTGCGCATATGTTTTTCATCATTTTATACTTTTTTTTATCTCAATGCTTCGCGTGATATTCATTACAAGAGCTGTGTAACGAACATGATTTTGTCATTAAGCGAGATGCTCGCAAATTTTCATTCGCAGCATATAATACTCCGATAAATAATTTAATTTACACCAGTTGGATGCCTGGCAGTTCTAAAGCCGACGTATTAATCGGACTAGTGAAAATTGACGAAGCGAGGCAAATTGATTTCTATCAATAATTGCTTTCACATCATCGTGTAATTAATATATAAGTTTGCAGCTTGCGCGATAAATTAATATACTATATATACATGTATATATATATGTTGCGAATAAATCGACAGAAATGCCGGTATTCTTTAAGAGAAAGAATATTTTTAACGTAAAATATCACCCATTCCTCGTTATAATCAAATGATAAGCTAATATTAGCGTGCGAAACTTCATTAAATTACCGTGTATTATATCGATCAGTTTGCGCGTTGCACATATACAGATATCTAAAGATCGATAAATATTTATATTATGAGACTTTATTGCGTTTGAGGTTTGTTTTTCGCAAGAATTTCTTGTTTTTTCAAAGATATACCTACAGATCGTCCCGGATTTATCAAATTGCGTAGAGATACATCGTTATACTCCGCTGTTGATTTGATATTTCAGTTTAATACCTGAATGCATCGGTTTCGCCAGATCGGTAGGGGATATCACAAGTGGACCGGAATATCAACAATCGTTTTCATCGATGAATAGAAATATCTATCATACCCACATATAACGGTATGGATTTATTCAATAGACAAGAGATATTTAATAGAACGATCAAAGCCATTCCGCTGCAAAGCTCGCTTGTGCTCTTTGATTGTTACCCTGGGTATATATATATCGATATAGAATCGTGTAAAATACAAAAATCTGGACACACTCAATCAGAGTTACTATTATTTTACGTTATTTTGTCGGCAAAATTGCAATTTTTTTTTAAAGTAATTGACTATAACTATCAATTAGAGAAACTTTCTAAATATCGCAAGATATATTTCGCGTTTTCGAGAATAAATAATATCTGAAATAAATCTAAAAATATAATAAATTAATCGGAAATAACACAACATTACGAAATAAATTCGAAATCGTCTATCGCGTTTCTTTTTTTCATCAGTTGTTTTGCGATGGGTATAATTAGCGATTGGAACGGATCGATATGCACGTCGCAAAATAAGAGCTCTTCGAAGGATTCTATTGCGACAATATCACACACATACTATACAGACAACGAATTTCGCTCGTCACGCTTGTCACGGTGCCGGGCTACTTACTCGACTTGTATAATTATTCGATACCCGAACCGCCGTTGTCGACGACGACGAACTTGGCGATTCCACGGGGAACGCAAGTGTTGCAATGCCCCGGGTAAAATTTCTTGACGGTTCGAAGAGACGAGGGCCGCCACTGAATATCAATGTAGAGGAAGCCTGTTTCACCATCCGGGAGAGACCGACCAATCGATTCCCGAGCAGGTTATTTCGAGGACGACGTATACTAGTATCCTCCGCTCAACTGATGAGATTCCAGCGTTTCACCCTACACGGTATTTATCCTTCTCGGGTTCTCAAAGTAACGTTATTTTGATACATAGATCTTACGAGAAGTTATATAGCAATCGATAAATTTTTCTAAGCTCGCTATTTTTGCAAAGTTTATTTTTGCAAGGTTTATTTTACAAAAGTAAATAGGTAAAACGATATTTTTTAATAATTATGCAATAGCGTAATTTTTTTCAATATAATATTTTGCGATCTTTTACTTGACTTTCTATATATATGAAATGTTATTAAAAATTATTAAATAGAAAAATATGAAAAAGAAAATATAATATAGGAAAAAATTGATTAAGAAGGAAAAAAAAGGAAAAGAGAGAATATAGGAATCAAATACAAAATACAATGAAACTTTTTCTAATTTAGATTTTTCTGAGTTGCATGGGATATGTAGTTATTAATATATGAATTTTTTTTTTAATAAAGGATTTTTTATAATTTTTTAATGATAAGAATAATAAACATAAAAAATTAAATATGTAATAATTCAATAAAAAGACAAACTTCATTAAAAGAGAAAAAATGTTTAAACTTAAATAACAACATTAAACAAAGCAAGAGGTTAAATATATTTGCTAAATAACATGTAGCTTGAAATAAATTTCCTTTTCTAATAAATTTCCGTAAATTTCATTTCGCAATCGCGATAAGGAATTTGAAGGAGAAAAGATCCCATAATTGCTAGCATACGTGTAATTAATTACTAACCGATAATCGCGCCATAATGCATTCATCGATTCGATATATCAGACAAGCGATAGGTTAAACCAATGTCTACGATCATGTTGCAGGTGTGCGTGAATCGCCGAATTTCGCGGCTGCTTAGAGAAATACTAATGTAACTCTCCGATGCTTATCGAGAAAAATTAAATAAAAAAGAAAGAAGGAAAAATACTCATAGATATAACGCGCTCTCGCAAACAGAGTGCACGCGTACATCTGTTTCATGTACCAGCTCGCGTGAAAATATTTACTCTACTAACAACGCGACTGTGCGTTAAAAACAAGAGCCGGCCCGTGCAAGCACGGTTGGTATTACATCGCTGTTTTTTTCTCTAACGAAAACGTTGAATCAGTGCGGCCAGAGCATTTGCACGGAAGTATATAGAAATGCTTTACTCGTATGTATAGTAGTGGTACGGTGTATATCGTGATAAAAATGCGAACAGAATTATCAATCGTCGTATTTTTTGTTGTTTTTGAATTTTGTGTTTCGGAGTGCTTAAAAATGTAACTCTATATTTCCGGATCAACATCCGTGTATTCCGGAGAATCTAATCCTAAGCTTTTATTTCTGACGCACTCGACGGAAGAAATAATGGTTCCAATACGGAAATGAAACGGTGCCGATGGTTGGAAATTGATTAATTAATAATTTGATAACGAATTTCATGATCGAACTAGAAGAATCGAAATTTGATTATATTAAATGTGAAATTTAATTATTAAATATGACCTAATTATTAAAGAGAAACAGATATATCTCTATAAAAATGGAATAATATTTATATACAATTAAGATTTAATACGATTTAATTATTATTTCACATTTATATATACAATTTAGAAAATCAATATTTTTACAATTAAAGCTCAATCGCTCCATTTAATTTCTAGGAAATAGTTCCATCGGAATCAATTTTTCTTTAGTCTTCTATTTATTTTTCTTTGCTCTCATGAGATAAATTTTTTTTGCTCTCTGAAATAAATATTATTTACTAAATGTACAAAAATTTGTAGAGTATTATTTTTGCTATACAAAAAAAATGTCAAGAGATTCATAAATATAAATTTATTCTTTTCATCGCGATATCATCGGCATGATGTCGAATCTTGTGATCCTTTTCTACGCGACAGATTATCTGAACCTGTCTATCTATTCTATAATGCTTTCAATCGCAATATAGTTAATGATGATCGATTTTTTAAATGCTGTTCGATGCCTAATGGATATTTTATTATCAGTCGAAATCTGTATTTTGGTAGCTCTCACCTGGAGTTATGACTATGCTTTACTTAACGTTTTTTGTTATCGTGATAATGTGTATCGCTAATAATTCTTTTTATCTCTCGTCGGAAATAAAAGGAAAAATTTTTGTGCAGATACAAAAGGATCTAAACGGCCCAAAAATCGGCGTTTCGATTCGTTTGTGCCTCAGGAGAAAAATTTTCTATCGGATATCGAGAGTGAGCATATTGCTCTCGTAAATTGTGCGTCTTAAAGAAAGATAATTTGGTATTATAAGAGATCGTCGTGAAAATCTTTATCGTTCTCGACAGGAAATTGAAAGTTATATCTCGTGGGCGGAAAAGCGAAAGAGATAATCTTTCAAAATGTATGAACGCAAAATTTTTGGCAATCGCAGATAATTGAATGCATCGTTGATGCACGTCGCGATTTACGCGATGTTATATTGTATATTTCGAGATCCGCCGGAAATAGATTGTGCAAACAATTCGTGAACATTACGCTCACTGTGTACACTTATTTGTATATTTCATATGAGGAAATACATTCATAGATTGTTCAACGATTTCGGATAATAGCCCGAGAAAGGAACGAGATATTCAATATATTTTATAATTACGCATTCAATATATTTGATTACGATAACGTGTCTCTCATATAATATTTTGATAAGTCATATAGTTGAATTGTATACGTATCTCATGTCAAAATCAGCTTGTAGAAGTAATGCGTCTATAACTGTAGTAATAAACCTTAAAAGCGTAAAAGCAAAATAATTTCGGTTAAATGAGTTTCCATTAGCGATCTAATTGAATTCGAAAATTTGCAAATTTATTACACGTAAAAGTGTGTGAGTTATACAATTATTGACCTAGTTCAAGAAATATAATAAGTTAAATATTCTTATTTTTAATTCTACATTATTAAATAGTTTTTTCCATCGCGGTTAATATTTACGGCAAGATTATTGAAAGTAGATTTTTATAAACAGCACAGCAGTTTCCATTTAGTTTAGATTGAATTGTTCTTCGCGGCGTTCGTCCCAAGATAAAAAGGTTCGCCGTTAGTTAGACGAAAATCAATCATTGCGGTTCTTTTTGTTATCGACGTAACGAAAAAAAGCCCATTAGGTGTTTAATGCCTTTACCTAGGACGTTCAGGGATAGCTAGAAGAACGGAACAAGAATAGGGCATGATATAAAGAGGAAGAAAGAAAGAGAGGGAGACAGAGAGTGGACGGAAATTGCACGGGAGAATAGAACCCTTACGTATACCGTGCGGAACCGACGAAGGAAAGTTTCTCGTTCTCTTAATATCTGAGAATCACTATTCAGTCTTACAGAAATTGCTATTGGCAGAACCATTAGAGGCTGGAATTAGTTTCGCGATCCCGGATATCTAGCGGCCGCGGGGGAATGTGGCACGAAGGGAAAAGGGGATCTCTGGTACAGCTCACTTATCTTACTTCCATACCTCGCATTAATACTTTCCGCCAACTTCATTTGCTTCCTTATTTCGGGAAACCTGTTTATAAAACCGTTCTCAAATTAGAGCGCACGATTTTTAATGAATGTGTCCCAGATCTACCGTATCACTCGTTAATGGGAGATTCCTGAGGCGATTTGGAGACGATTTTTCCTCAGCGAAAATGTCCAGGCATCAATAATTTTCGAGTCATAAACGATTGAAAGTAAAAGCTTTTTTGTAAACTAAGCCTCGAAAAAATAAATTATTAACAAAACTACTTTTAAGTTAATTTCCGCGGTAAAGTTTACTTTAATAGAATTTTAATTTAAGGCTTAGTTACAAAGATACATGATTTCACAAATTAGGAACATTAAAAAATGATAACTTTTCTCGACATTTTTGCTGAGGAAAAATCGTCTCCAAATCGCCTCAGGAATCTCCCATTAACGTAGATCTGGGACATTCTGTATAAGCAAGGAATTGAATTATTAGAAACTTTGTCACTCGGTTAAATCTATTAATATTCTAGCACAGAGTAATCATAATTAATATTTAATTTCGTGTTTCTGCGTAAAGAGTTATAATAGGAAGATTCCTCCTCTATAAATTGTGCAAAATAATTTTTTTCGAGTTATTTAAATAAAAATAAAATTAGAAATACGTGTGATTTTTAGAATCTAATACTAATTTTTACCTAACATATTCAATTCTATTTCTGTTTTATTTAATTACCGGATAATCGCATTGGAAATGAGATATCGAAATAGAGATTGTTAGAGAACGGACCGTCCTATTATCCTTGCGTATTATCCTTCCGCGGGTCTGAGAATCGGGTTATTTAGGGATTCCCCCTAATGATTCCGCCGCAAATCGGTAACGCGATGACTAGCCATCGTGAACCCATATTCTGGATGGGCAAACATAGATGTATCCAACGTACGCGGGGCCTATGCACGTTACCGCCATTCGACCAACACGTGCCCGTGCCGGGACGAACAGGGCCTCCTCCTACACTGTACATACAATTGTATCATCAAGGCAAACACACCGACGGCCACCAGCTGGCGCACGCATACACCGCGCGGACAAACAGCGTTCCACAAACAATGACGTCGCGGCGTCATGAAAGCGTCGATGCACCATATAATACGGTGGTGCATCCCCATCCCCGTCTATCTTTGCCAGATACACGCGCTCCCTCACGAAAGGCGATCATCCCTTACCCTCGACCGATCCGCGACTCCTGCAACCGTGTGTTGCGAGGTTTTTCAAACGAGAAATGGAGCGGTTTCTTATTCTTCGATGCGAATCGATGGGATCGCGGATAGTGAAGACAACCGGAAGGAAGGGTATCCTCTTATTTCGCGATAAAAGTCATCTCCGGGGATAAATCGAAAGATCTCGTTAGCTGTACTATTTGTTTCGAGTGCGCCGTCGTTCGTTCGGTAAAAATAAGAAACGTTAAATGGTCTTTATTTGGCCGGCGATGCGAGATCGTTTTTCCGCGAAGTGATTTTACTTTGCTGACGAGATATGCAGCCTTAAAATTGATATGCCATTCGCGTGTGACTGGGGGAAAGACACGGGTTATAACTAACGAAATGCTCGAGATAAACATGCGAGATTAACATATTCCGACATATTTTCTCTTCGCATCTCATAAAGTTTCTTTATGGATCCTAAACTTCTTTAGTACGACCGTACTTTGTCGCACCTTTATATGCATTCGAAGGACCGAGAAATAAATTTCTAACAATTCGGAATATCTATTTTGTATACGTACATGCTAACAATAAGATCAAAATTTAAAAAAGTAATATAAATTAATTGCGATTTAATTAATAGAGATAATATGTGCATTTGCGAAAAGCGCGATGCAAATTTAAACGGTTTCTCACACGTGGAAATGAAAATCTTGCATGAAAGCTTTGATCATACGTAATAATCAAATACGCTAGCATTCGCGTCTCTCGCAAATTATGTGCATTGAAATAATTATGCAACTATGGTGACAACGAGAAACGCGCTTAAGCGTTGCCGCAATCTGATTACCGATTTCACCCCGTTATTATGCGATCGATATACTCTCGAAGGGAGGAGGAAGAAGAGGTGCATCATTGAATTTCACTTTTGTCAGTGGTGCTAATTGGAAATGCTTTGTGTTGCGTTCTTCTTCTTCATCCGTATATTAAATTCCCCGTTATGGGGAAAATCGAAGGAGGGTGTCCCTTCTCCGGCAGCTTGTTAAAACGTTACTGCGGTCGTAAGTAAAGCGCGAAAGCAATTAGTTCCCATTTGCAATTTGCAACGTTGTTTGATTTAGCTCGCAGCGCTGTGGTGCGGTGTGCGAGCCTTAAGCGCGCGTGCTTAAGCACACAGGTGACACCTGAATTAAATACTGGATCAGAACCACCCTGCAAACGCGCGCGCACGTTGTTCGAGCACGTTTGGCGAATTAAGAACTGCCCCATGAATGAAACAATTAGAAGGAGATGAGTGCGCTACGAGTACTTTAGTTTTAAATATAATAACATTGCGCGTGAAATTTGGATTTCTCTCTTCCCCTTCGTCCTCTCGTACACGTGGCATCCTTACAAAAATAAAATTTAGATATTTAAATTTTGAATCGCAGCATCCTCTCTGTCATAAAAAAGGCACCATTATCAGCCTCATAGATAGAGTTTTTTGGCTATCTCATCCGAAATTCCATAAAGTTAACTTTGAGTCTATGATTGGAGTTCTTTTGTCTAATAATTATCCTCTCAATTTGATATTTCATACATTACAAGCGCGGTTAAAAAAGTTGTTCTTCCGCTATAATAATAAGTTGCATAACAATAGAGCAAATGTATGCAATGACAAGATTCTAACGCAGGAAAAAGTTTCGTACTTTAATATTCCGTATATTAATAATGTATCGAAGAGAATCGAGGACATTACACGTGATTTGGATGTCATTCCATCATATACAGCAATTAACAGTCTCCGTAAATTCATTAAAGTACACAAGGATAAGTTACCAAGAGAACTCCATAATAATGTAGTTTATAAAATTAATTGTATGGATTGTGATGCGTCGTACGTAGGGCAGACGGGTAGATTGTTGAAAACTAGGATGAAAGAACATCGCAACAACATAAAAAGAAACGCGTCACAATTATCAGTCATATCGGAACATAGATTATTGAACCATGAATTTAATTGGGAGGATGTAAAAGTCTTAGACGAGGAGCCTTTTTTAGGTAAACGTTTGATATCCGAAATGATCCACATAAAACGTCAGAGGAATAGTTTAAATTTACATAGCGACACTGATAAATTAAACGAGAATCTTGATCTGTTAATAGAAAAATTTACCAAAATCTAGCTTTGTGATTTTACATAGCCGGGTTTTTTTGTTAGACTTTTGACATGAGTGCCGATTAGTTTAGTTGTTTTTATTTTTATTTTTATTTTCATATTTTATTTTTATATTTGTTTTTTTGCGTATATATGTATCGACTGTGTCGAGGTAGAATACCGCACAGTCGTTAGAGTGATGTGTCACGTGTAGCATCGTCTTCTCTCTGTTTTTGCTGTCGGGGTGAGTGTTCTTCCCGGTTCTTAATTTTTAATTCTTGTGAATTATTCTACGTTTAATTTATACCATGTTGATTAGTGTTGGTAAGGGAGTCACTGCTCCGCTTCCTTCCTGACGATGGTCACCGTTAGGGAGACACTCCGACGGCCGGACGGTTTGAATAGGGAGGAGAATGATATTTAATTTATTTGCGGATTGTATGTATACGAGTTTTATAATTTTCTGATTGTACCGATTATCTTCTATTTTTGTTTCTTTGTATTTTGCAGCTACTGAAGAAAACCCGAAGTGGGTCGAAACGTTTAGAATTTAATAAATAAGTTTGACTTGAGATCTCATTTTAATTTATTAATTTTGTGCATGTCATCCGCATAGGCTCCGATTGCCGTCGAGATTTTATTTTTATTGTAACACAATAATTCGAGCCGAGATTAATAGTTTTTTTATAATAAAAATAAAATTACTACAATTATTTTTATCTCATACTGACGATTATATTATTTACAATTTAATAGTTTTAAGGAGAATACTTTGTATATTTAAACTTTTTGTCCTTATTATAATCTTTCTATTAAAACTCTTACACGAAGAGAATTTTCTCTTAGAATTTATCCTGAAAATCATGGTAATTGGAAAAATTTTATAAGAGTTTCTCTAATCGATAACCACAATAAAAAATATTAAATATATATACATGATAAAAATCAACTATATTTTATATTTTATTGTGGTAGATATTAATCATTTTTATTGTGGTAAAAATTTTTTATTAATCAGACAAATAATACCATATTGTCCCACAATTGTCATCATGATATTCAGGGCAAATTCTAAGAATAAATTCTCTCTGTGTATAGATATTTTGGAACGAGATATTTTGACCAGTTTATATTCGATTGTAGCTGAATGAGATTTCGTGCGATCATTAGCGATAATGTTTAAAAAAAAAAGTGATAACGTCGATGCGCAGCAAGTGAATAATACGGGCTTGCATCATCTTAAATCGGTCATTTTTCATTATCCCTCCGGTTATTAATCACGTCGCTTTGATTGATTATAAGGACAGCGACAGTTTGGCATGGAGCGCTCTCACAAGTCGGTGATCAAACGCCAATTATGAGACTTAGATCTTTATTCGTTCCCTTCTCATCCCGTTTCCTCCCTATTAGCCGCGATTAGGAACTCTTTTCTCAGGCACTTTGAAAAAAAACGACTTTCGAGCCCATAAAACATCGGTTTTATCAACCGGACGACCTTTTTCTCCTCCCGAGATGATATTCATTAATGTGATTAAAGAGACAGAGGGATAAATCATCTCGCGATTCGCAGTAAATACGAATTTGCATGGCGGCCGAGGTGATATATATTATTTGAATACGGACGGCGCGTGATATCCCTCTGATTAAAACGTAACGTATAATTTAATGGACCAATTAGTTAAGTGCAATCGCGAGAGTAATTCACACCTGAATAATAATCCAAGTGATAAACTCGGCGGTATCGCCGACATTGGGATTCGTATTAAACGAATTGGAAGCTTTGTCGGACGTTAAATTACATAAATTTTTTAGCGAGTCACAGAAAAACGCGTAGATATTTAATTTCATAATATTTGAGAACAAAAACACCGATATTCACGCAAAATCGACCAGAAATCAGAAAATTCGTGCGTGTAACAAACATCTATATGATGTTAAATTGTTCAGTTTATCGTTGTTTCGGTGAATGATGCGCACATGTCGCAGAAATACGGCGAGATGTAATAATGTTACAAAATCGCGTTCATGAAGCGGATTACACAAGATGCTTCCGATTCCATTGTGCGTGACTCGGACAAGTAATAAATGGATAAAAGGACACACTTTAATCCAGATTACGTTCAAGTTTTCTGTCATGATCGATGTAAGCTAGAACAAATGTCTTTTTAACGTGCGATTTATTTTCGTCTTAACCTGAAGTTGATTTTCCCTCGGTCAACCTTTCCATTTTACTTCCACAAGACTACATCCCTCAAAATTTCTCGGAATGAGAACAGCTAAATGAAAACAGCTGTGTCTAACATTTTTTCGCATAATGGCAGAGATAGACGGCGTATATTTAAAAAAAAAAAAAAAAGAAAAAATAAAAGAGAGGGAGGAGAATATGGCCTCTGGCAGATGTGTACCTACCCGTTACATCCGCGATAATGATGAGTTTGCTGAACGAAGGGGGGGAGGAGGGGAAGAAAAGGGGCACTAATGGAACGTCGGACGGACACTCTCTCGCGCTCTCGCCAGAATGAAATATTTCACGTCCTCGTTCTTTTTTTTACAAGCCACTCGCGCTGCTGCATAGCCAACGATAAAGATATACATGGACATTTACGGAACGAGGGCATAAAAGGTAGGGTGATTTAGCGCGGTATATTTAATATACCCTTCTGCTATAAGCATGCGTGCACATGGAAAGCTCGCATAGCGGATCTAATCGCCATAGTAATTTTTATGATTTCCCCCGATTTGTATCTCGTGTATTTCTTGCACCGATCACAATCGTTTCTGGTGGATTAAAATCGTAATGTAATTGAATAATCAATCTTCGATGAATTTTTCCTCTCAACTCGCGATGAGATCGAATAGTTTCGTGTTACAGTTTTGTCAGATTTCCTTCATTCTTCGATACATCTCGCTGTAAAATCGATCTGATGTATTAAAAAAAAGATTCGTTTTTAAGCTTGTTCGTCTATCGATAAGAATGTTCGTATTAAAATTAATTTTCCGTTCAAATTGAACATTGCTTGCCTTTTATCGTGACGCTGATAGAATTACTCGATCGAGTTCTCACTCTTTATCACGATCAATCATCGCGCAATCTCGCGCTCGGTAAAATTGATCAGTCGGTTGATTGCTGTATAAAGCTTAGACTCACCTGGTTGTCGCGGCGTTCTCGGATTATCATCGATCTCGCGTGAAACGTTGTCTAATTGATGGACGCGGAAAAGCTTGCGACCGGCAAGTGTAAATGTCGATCACGCACAAAAATGTCAGATTGCAGAGTCGTGAAGCAGCGTGAGGCCAGAGTGGATTTTTATATCTGTAACATTTATTAGTTAATCAATATTATTAAAATATAAAATCGTATCGTCGAACTTTTATTCTTAGTTTTTAGTGCAGTTAAATATACATATCTGAAGAGAAACATAGTAATAATTTTTGTTAAATCAAATTTAATCAAAGAGTGATGGCACACAGACCTGTTTTTTGGAGTCGAATTTTTGGACCTCAAATTTCGAACTTTTTTTATGCCAAATATATGATGAGACATTAATCATTAATCTCAGAGAAATTTCAAGATGAGCATAGGTACGGTTCCGGAGATATGAAAAAGTGACAGTGATAGTTACTCATACACCCTGACTAGAAATCATCACTTTCACCCCCTTGTATCTCCGGAACCGTGCCTATGCTCATCTTGAAATTTTACTAGGATTAATGTTTCATCTAATAGTACTATATTTACCATGAAAAAATTTGAAATTCAAGATCCAAAAAATGGGCGAAATTTGCCATTACTCTTTAATTAATTTCAATAGAAAAGCGTGCGTTCGGTATCTACACAGAAAATTTTAAATATGCATAATTCTTCAGGATTACCATTACAATGATGTATAATTCAGAACAGTTAATCCTTTGTATTAATTATGACGTGAAATAAGAGAGGAGAAAAAAGAAGAGTAAAGTATGTCAAATAAACAGCAATACAATTTTTAAAAAATTTTTTAAAAATTGTATTGCTGTTTATTTGACATACTTTACTCCTCTTTTTTCTCCTCTCTTATTTCACATCATAATTAATACAAAGGATTAACTGTCCTGAACAGCAATACAATTTTTTAAAAAATTGTATTGCTGTTTATTTGACATACTTTACTCCTCTTTTTTCTCCTCTCTTATTTCACATCATAATTAATACAAAGGATTAACTGTCCTGAATTATACATCATTGTAATGGTAATCTTGAAGAATTATGCATATTTGAAATTTTCTGTGTAGATACCGAGCGCACGCTTTTCCATTGAAATGAATTAAAGAGTAATGGCAAATTTCGCCCATTTTTTGGATTTTGAATTTCAAATTTTTTTCATAGTAAATATTGTATTACAATTTTTTTAAAATATGTATACGCTATCCTGAAAATTTAATTACCTGTTAATTTTTCACGCGTTAATTTTAAAGATATAGATAGAGACGGTTAAAAGTTTCTCTCGATCTTGAAATCGCTTTTTCGCGATTCTTCTGGTTGACTTGCGCGATTTAATTCGACTCGCTCGCTTCACCAACCTCGCGATCTATTTCCAAGAATAGATCACGCAGCGTCGAGAGATTTATCTCTTACTATATCCGTATACCGATTTCTATGGGAGGACCCTCTCGTCACGTTGCAGACTCGTATATGGACTATCGCGGACGGCAAAAAGGAATTTTATTGGCAGGAGTCGCGGTATATTACGTTTCGAGGCAATTCGCGATTATTGGAACGTGTCTCATATAATGCGAAACGCTGGAGGTCCGTGATTTACGATTTCTACCGATGGATTTTTAGATTAGCTGTTCGTATATATATATTTTATATAACCGTGCGCATTTTCATCGGATATCGACCATACGTGATGTGAAAAACAATTAAGATTTGTGCCCAATATGATCCATTGTGATTTATGACACAGCAAGGAAAGATTTAAGAATTAAATGTCTGTTTTACGATTATTACGCGTGTCTGATTGCTGAAAGTTCGAAAATACATTGACAGACAAAATTGTTGATTATATAAGCAACCTATAATTGCATTTAGTTATTAAATAGGTCAATATCTCGATCGTTAATCTATTCGACACAACAAAAATGCCAGTTTGACGCAGCATGATATGGGGCTTTCACTGATAACTGTCTAGATTGAATCTGTAATTTTACCCTCGGGCGCTTGCGCCGAATTTTGTAAGTTAGTCAGATGTCAACATCAAAGAGATTAAATTACGCGAGTACAAGCTATATATATGCGAGAGGAAGTTAAATTACGTTTAATCGAAAACTGATAATAAACTTTTTCGATTGCTTTTCATCGATCGGCGATGTGTGCATAGGAATAAAATTGTACTTTAGTTCAAGGTAACTTAAACATTTTCCCTTAAATATTCTCGAGTTTATACTTGATTATAAACTCTCAAAGTCTAACAAAAATAATTTAATATATTAATATTTAACTGCACGCGAACTATATGTTAACTATAATATAAAAACTTTTAATAAGCTGTTCCGGGCGAGCTATTCTTCTTTTTACGGAACAGATACTGCTCGTATATGTATCCTTCTATATGAAAGGTAATTGTTGAACGATATTTATACGCTCTCTCTAATATATATTTTCCATTCAGCAACTTAAATGAATAAATCGATTTTCATCTTCATAATTAAATTCGAATGCGCGTGGACGTGTCTCGACAAGCGTGAAATAATTCTATGATGCGAAGAGATGAGCGTTGTTGTTATTAATAATAACCATGATATTATTGTTAAGCGATTTACGTTGCGCGCATTTAATTCTAATTTAAGTTGGACAAAGCAAACGCGTTAACCGCATGGGACCGCGACGGGGTAACTCTGTGTTATCCAAAACGCCATTAGATGCTTTACATTGGCGAGTACGCTTCCGGAGGATGGTCACGTATCGGCCAAGCATTTGAATACTCTCTCAATTACCAACATGTCGTTCGGAGCTCGGGCAACCGTGACATCCGCCATTTCCGGCCAATCCTGCCTCGCACACCTCCCCCTCTTCTTCTCCACCCCTTCGTGCTGTCCGAACAAATTTTACGCTTCACAATTCTGCTCGTTTCGCGGAATTGTCAATCGTGAAATCCAGTCAGCAAAGTTTTTGAGGCTTTCCTATACACTTGTCTGTCAGAAACAAATAAACAACGTTGGCTGCTCATCTGGTGTCTACAAAATATTTGTCGGCACGACGCAAACGAACTGATATACGAATTGATATACGAACTGAAACGCGTTTTGAGATCGATAATTAGTGCATCAGTTTTATTTTGCGCTACTCTTGTTCGAAGATTCAATTAGAACATATGGACGCTCCTGGCTTGGAAACTCGAATGATATCATTATAAATGTCTCGAGAAACTTGATATTAAGAAACCTGTATACAGAGTTCGCAGTCGACAAGACTTATTGATTTATTTCTGTAAGATTCTTTATACACAGAGCCGATCTGTTATCGATGTTTTGCCTGTTAAATATAACTATAGATATTATAGATAACGTAGCTATAGATACAGGTAGAACAATATTATACTTTCCTGATTTTAAATTTCTTCCGCGTGTTTTCGTTCGTTTTATATACCGATACTCTGATCCTATTGAAAACAATCTTCGTCTGAGATAATTGACTCCAGAAAAATAACCGACGAAAAAGTTGGCGAGTTAAATATGTCAGCAAGGACGATCTCTCGACAGGAAATGATAGCTTCGGGCAAAAGCTTTCTGTTGACCAAACAGCAACGATCGCAGATAAATGAATGGACAGATATTTTTTTTTGCAAAAATCTTTTCTCTCTACATTTATACAATATAGATATATGTTGTAACGTATATTTATTAATTAAAACCAAGCATTCTATCATTTTCAAAATATACATAAAATAGTAAGTTACTTTTATTATTCGAGAGAGTTAGCGTTCTGCACATCTCGTTTTGTATATACATATACATATATTTATATGCTGCAACATTAATTTAAACATTTGCGTCAATAAGCGCGTATACGTGTTATTTCTCGCCGTAGAAATACATAAAGCTTCCTCGAGAGGAAGAATGAAAAAGAGAGGGAAAACGAGAGAAAAATGTGAATACAGCGTGTTAAGTACCGTGCACTTTAAGAGGATTGAAAGCACGTCAGCGGCGTTTGAGTGCCGGAGTAGTGCCTCGAGGATTGTTCGAGTTCCAGCGTCTCTCCGTGCCACAGAAAAATTGTGCGATGAGTCTAATTTGAACAATATATATCGCGGTGCAATTAAGCCAACTTGGCGCGTAAATTGTAACTGGTTTTCCCCTGGCTTTTTCGACCGGCGGAAACAACAAACGCCCTGCTGTAATGTGTTACTCATTACGGGAAACTCGGAAAACAATCATTTCAAATGAGTACCAGCGCGACGTTAACGGCGGTAATTCCTATGATGAGTTCCTTATGAAGACTAGGCGACGGTTATCCCCTTTGGAGTTGCCATTTGACAATTATGAAACTCTAGAATTTCCGGAGATTACGCTATTCAAACTTAAATATAACGAATTAGTTACAAAACTGAAGCAGTCCGTACCACATCGTCGTTGTGGCCGCTGTACTTGCCAATCGGTTAACTTTGATCTGTCCCCAAGAGTCGTTAGGTTCGTACATTGCACGTGTCGCACATGTGGCTCGCTGGATTTGGTATATGTGCACGTGTATATATATATATATATATATATATATATATATATATATATGTGTGCTCGCGAAATCGCGCAAGCCGTCGAGGGGGTCACCAACTTTTAATTATACTTTCGCGAAATGCCCCCGTTTTAGCGTCCCTTTTTCCCTCTCCTCGATTACCATCTCGTCTCGCACCTTTCGAGAGTATTGCGAACCGTTCCATATTTCCTCTTTCTGCTGTCGAGAAATGCGCGTCTGAACTGATATCGGGAAATCACCCTCAAAGTGGGAGAAAGTGGAGTGAAGGGAGCGTGAAGAGAATCTTGTAGGGGCCGCTGAAGGAATGACTGCAGTCATTCACTATGGTGCGAGAAGATAGGGTCGTTGTCGGGTACAGGCATTAGGAGGGCTGGATTGGATTGGATTGACATTACCGTACGGTTCCAAGTTCTGTTATATCCCTTGAGAAATCAGCACAGTGCTGCCAGTAGCACTGTCCGAGGACTTCTCGGACATATGTGTACAGGCGCGACCGCTATTACTACAAATACTGAGACCCACCTTATATAATATACGTAGATAGAAGTAAATAATAAATAAATATATATTTTTTGTTTGATGGTAAATACGTACGTATATATATATGTCCAGCGTATATTTTGGGACACCCTATTTTTTCAATTGCAAACCATATTAAATAAACTCCCAAACTCTGCATAATTGTCATTTTTGAAAATAAAACAATATTTTGGATATTAAAGCATTTTTTATACTCAACGTTTACTTTGAGGGCTCATAAATGAAATGTATATTTCGAGGACATGCTCTCATATGTTCAGCGTATATTTCGAGGACATGTCCTCATATGTCCAGCGTATATTTTGGGACACCCTATTTTTTCAATTGCAAACCATATTAGATAAACTCCCAAAGTTTAGATAATTGTCATTTTTAAAAATAAAACAATATTTTGGGTGTTAAAGCATTTTTTATACTCAACGTTTACTTTGAGGGCTCATAAATGAAATGTATATTTCGAGGACATGCTCTCATATGTTCAGCGTATATTTCGAGGACATGTCCTCATATGTCCAGCGTATATTTTGGGACACCCTATTTTTTCAATTGCAAACCATATTAGATAAACTCCCAAAGTTTAGATAATTGTCATTTTTAAAAATAAAACAATATTTTGGGTGTTAAAGCATTTTTTATACTCAACGTTTATTCTGAGGACTCATAAATGAAATGTATATTTCGAGAACATGTCCTCGAATTATACTTTAAATATATTATTCAGCGGTGTCTCGAAATAATACATTCATTTATGTAGTTTATATATTGTGAGTTTACTTCGAGGTCATCTTTTATATAATTTATTTACTCTGAGAACTCAAATGAAATGTATATTTCGAGGACATGTCTTCGAATTATACTTTAAATATATTATTTAGCGGTGTCCCGAAATAATACAACTGCCCGACTCGCGTTAAGATACACGGTGTCTCGTCGGCTACGCCCTTAACTGGTCGTAAGACACTACCGTGTCTCTTGATTCATTTATGTAGTTTATATATTGTGAACTTACTTCGAGGTCATCTTTTATTATAATTTATCTGGTCCGTTCCGTATACTTTGAAGACTTGTAAAATATAATTAGAAACTATACTTTAGAGAGATCAAATATGATGTAAAATTTATAGTTTGAATACATATACGTAGTTTTTGAAAATTTCAAACCTTAATAAAATGTATTTTTCTAGGATATAAGAAGCCTTCAAATTATACTTTTAATATATTATTTGGCAATTAAAATAAGGTGTCCCGAAATAATACTTTCAAATTTTACATAGTTTATATAATCAGAATACACAATTCACAATATTTACATTTAACTCAGAGTTGGGACCGTCACTCTGAAAAAGTAACACATTACTGTTACAATTACTTATTGTAAAAAGTAACTTATTACCGTTATTCGTTATTAATTTTAAAAAGTAACGCGTTACCGTTATTATTACTGTAAGAATCTCTTTGTTATTCGAAATATAAGTTGTTCTCACTAATTGTTCTTAAGAAGCTGAGCTTGAAATGCCCTGTTTGGGACAACAACAGGAGAACGAGGAACGGCTGAGGGTCTCAACTAAATAAGGAGTCACTTGATTAATGGACAGTATATTAGAGATATTCATTTAATATGGAAACACAATTGTACGGGTGCGGTTAATTATAATCGCCGGCCACACACTTCGAGAGATATCAGGATCGACTCACTATGTCTAATCGCGTCGCTATTTTCACGGTTACTTCAAATCAGAAATTGCGAGCGAGATACAAAAACGTTATCACGTTAACAAAACCGTTAGGTTGCTCTAGTCAAATCGAATATCGAGTGCTACAACCAAAAGGGCAGATGCCTTTCACTCGAAAAATCTCTCGTAACTCTCTCTTCTCTCCTTTTATACCCCAAAAGCCTAGCGAGCGCGCGATCGGGAGAATACCCCCAGAATTCCGGGCCTGGGTCGTGTAACGGGGCGCCGACCGACCAATTAATCGGGTGTCATGCTTTCCCCGCGTGTTCGCCAGTCAGTTCGGTGGGGAAAAGGGGAAAAATTTCTTACAGTTCGTCCATCCTGATATTACATTCGTCTCGAATGTAGCCGATTTTTTTTTTTTTTTTTTTTTTTTTTCGATTAAGTAAACCTAAGAACAGAAATACACATTAATTATCCTGAGATTACAAGATAATTTTTCGCCATATATAATTACATTGCATAAAATCTTAAGTGAGTAATTCGGGTACATTATTAATATTAATCATACAAATAACCCCGCAATATAGAGAAAACTTATTTTTAACAGTGCGGTCGCCAAGGTACATATATTTCTCTATTTAGTACTGTCATTTATTATTCTTAATTACCGGCTTCGTCCAGTATTTCAATTTGTCGGAAGACAAGATGGTATTGTAAGGTTTTTGCGTGATGTCGAACCCAGGAATGTCCTTTACAACATACCGGTTTTTATTTAGAACCTTGGCAATTTCATACGGGCCTTTATAATTTGGTTTTAGCCTCTTACTTATACCTACTTTGGCCTGAAGGTCGCGTATCAATACTCGATCGCCTTCCTTGTACACAGTCGGTTTCTTGTGGTGACGATCATAATAAGCCTTATTATATTCCCTGAGCTTATTGTTAGCTTGTTTGGCAATATCACGTGCCTCCTCTCTCTGTTCGTACATGTTATTATCTATTTCGAGCAAACAGTCTAAATAGTCTTTCAAATCTTTGTCTTCATGACATTGTTGCTCGTACCCTAACAGAAGTTTCGAGGAAGAGGTTTTTATTGCTGAGTTATGTGTATTGTTCACTGTGTACTGTACCGCGATAAGTTTATTTTCCCAATCATCAGCCGAATCGATCGATTTAGTTAGACTGCTTTTCAAATATCGATTAACACGCTCTACTATGCCGTTAGCCCACGGTGAGGCTACGGCGACCTTTCTAAAATTAATATTTAATTTTTCCAAAAATTCTGCAAAATCTCTTGCTGTAAAAGCCGAACCCCGATCAGTAACCGCCGTAACGGGTGTTCCAAAAATATGAAATAAAAATTTTAAACAATTGCGAGCTTCCTTAGTGTTCGTTGTTTTCGTAGGAAACAACCACGTGTACCGTGTAAACGCATCTATCACTACAAAGATATATCTTGAACCTTCTGGCGTTTCCTGCAGAGGACCAAAATGGTCAACGTGAATAATTTCAAATGGTTTCGTAGGGGCAAAATCATCTATTTGCGATTCGCCTTCGCGCCTATTAGTTGAGGAATTCGCATACAGGCACGTAATACAATTATCAATATGATCGCGAATTTTTTTTCGCATAGCTGGGAACCAATACGATCCGTGTACCCCTTGGTACGTTTTTTCAAATCCACAGTGCGACATATCATCATGATATATTCTAAGAATATTAGGGATCATCGCGTCGGGAATTACAAAGCGCGCGCGGTCCTCTCCTTTCCGATATATCAATCCATTGATTAATTGAAATTTATTATTATCATCAAATTCGAGACTATCAGCAATTTCTTTAATTCGCGGATCTTGAAGCTGTTTAAATTCTAGCTCCCTTTCCAAGGGTAAGATTTCTAAATAGAATACTTGGCGACTAAGCGCGTCGACGTGTGCCATTCTTTTTCCCGGACGGTGCTCCACCTTAAAATCATAGTTTTGTAATAGCAGCGTCCAACGAGCGATTCGGGGGTTCAAATTCGCTTTATTGACTGCGTAGACTAGCGCATTGCAGTCCGTAATTACTGTAAATTTTATACCGTATAGATAAATGTGGAAGCGTTCCACCGCTCGAACAATCGCGAGCATCTCGAGCTCGAAACTGTGATATCGCGACTCCGCGCTATTTGTCGTTTGGCTGTAATACGCAACGGGGGCCCATTTCGCGTCTGATTGTTTCTGGAGAAGTATTCCTCCAAGCCCCTGAGCACTTGCGTCAGTATGCAACTCAGTAGGTGCGGTTGGATGATACAAGCGAAGTACCGGATACGCAGTCAGTTCAGTTTTCAGTATTTCAAACGCGGAAGTACATTCTGCGTCAAAATTAAAGTCTACCGATTTTCGTAGCAAATTATGTAACGGTCTTGCTTTATGTGCGTAATTTTGTATAAACTTTCTAAAATAATTAGTTAACCCGAGAAATCGCTGCAATTCGTGAGTGTTTTTCGGAGCAGGAAAATTCTTCACGGCTTCCGTGTGACGATCGCTCATGGTTACTTGATTCTTGGAAATTATATATCCTAAGAATTCGATTTTTTTCTTCAAAAAACAACACTTGGTGAAATTCAACTCAAAACCGTATTTTTTTAAAACTAATAGGACTTCTTGTAATACTTCCAAATTTTCCTTTACCGATCGACTTGCTATTAAAATGTCGTCAATATAGACTAGGACTTTATCTTGTCGTATGAGCGGTTGCAGAACTTGGACGACGCGTTTTTGGAATTCAGCGGGTGCTTCCGAAAAACCGAAGGGTAATCGTACATATTCAAATTGCCCATCGGGCGTCGCGAACGAAAAGTACTTCGTATGCTGAGGGTTGACTTTGATTTGGTGAAACCCGTCTTTTAAATCGAGCAATGTAAAAACCGCTCGATCGCTCAATTGCGCCAGACAATCCTCGATCAGAGGAAAAGGATATTTTTGTTTAAGAATGCGCGCATTCAGTGGGCGTAAATCTACGCATAGTCGCAGGTTGCCATTTTTCTTCCGCACGGGAACAATTCTTGCGCAGTACGGAGACGTGCTGTTCCTGATAATGCCGCGTTCCAATAAATCATCGGTAATCGCCCGAATCTGTTTTCGCTCCTCTAGCGCAAATTTTCTAGGTGCGAATGCGTACGTTGAATGGTCTTTCAAATTAACCGATACGTAATAGTCATCGTCGATTACCTTAACCTCGGTATTTAAACAATCTAAGACCACTTCTTTGAGCTGTTGTTTTTCCGCTAGCCCGAAATCTATTTCACACTCATCTAACAAAGATTCCGCATTCATTTCAGTATAACAAACGTCCGATTGTAAAAGGAGTTGCGTAAATGCAGTGGAATCGGACCTAGTCGGTCGGAAAATTAATGTTAAATTGTAGTTCTCTAGGAAATCACGTCCGATTATTAAATCCATTTCAGAAAAATCTGAATCAACTACGTGAAGACAGACTTCGTAAGTACGATCGGGGAATGATTTAAAGCTAATCACGGAATTAATTTTCCCCTGGACGTTAATCGGATTTTTCGGCAAAGCGTTAAATTTCCGATCGACTGGTTCTAACGCGGTTTGCGTACAATTGAAAAATTTCTGAAAATTACTCAAACTAACAAATGAGACTGGACTTCCTGTGTCCATTAGCGCGCTCAAATTACAATCTATATTATTGATTTTGTCAATTATTATTAACGGTCCAGAGAGGTAAAACTTATCCCTGTTGTTGTCCTCGACCGCCGCTGCCGTCGGCTGCGTGGAAGATGATGTCTTTTCCGGTGCCGGGGAGGAGGATGAGGCCGTTGCTACTGTCCGCTCTTTCTTCTTCAGCAGTGGACAGTCCGATTTCCAATGACCTTCCTTTTTGCAATAATTGCATGCTCCCTTGGTCGGCCTGTCCTTGTGGCCCTGTGTCTTCCCGTCAGCTGCTTTGTAGTCCTTCTTAATGGCTTTACTCTGATGATGGTTTTTTTTCTCCATGTCGCCCATACCGTAGGTGATCCTCCTCATTGCTTCCAAGAATTTATCTACAGACTGCGTGATTAACGCCAAAGCCGTTGCACGAAGTGAATGTTGCGGAATGCCACCGATTATCAAGTTGATCGCATCTGTACTAGGGAGATCCAAACGATGAATTAATGTTAGCTTGTCAATTGAATATTGGTCAAATGATTCTTTAGCCGGATTCCATTTTCGAGCCTCAATTTTTTGCATCGCGGCCGTAAACGAGACACGACGATCAAACATCTTTATCATTGCTTGCTTTAGTTCGTACCACGACTCTAAGACGTGGCCGGATTGCATTTCGTACCACTGCTTTGCGAGTTTCGTCAATTTACTAGAGGCTGCGAGGAGCACGACGTCTTCCGACGCATGATGCACTTGAGCCACTCTGTCGACTCTTTGTGACCAAATATGGACGTTTTCCTCGTCCGTGCCGCCGAACTCCGGAATTTGCGGTGCTAACAAGGTCACCGCTTGTGCCGGCGATGATGTACTGACTGCTGGAGAACGAATCTGCTCCACTTCCTCCTGCTCTGGGGAAGGTCCCCTGGGGATAAAGTTATCTCTTATAGTTAGCGATCGTATCTCTTCCATCATTTGTTGTTGCTGCTGCATAAATACAGCCAAGGTCTCAGTGAGGCGGTCCAATGCCCCAGTTTGCGCCGCAGTTCCCGCGGCAGGTGTCACGACCACTGATGGCACCGACCCTCGCCGATCTGCACTGCCACTTCCTTTGCGTATCTTCCCGGTGGTAGTGCGGGAACCTGATGCAGAAGGTATCATTTCGTCCGTCGGACTATCGAGGGACAAATGTGCCGAGATCGCTTCGATCAACACCTCTCGATCAGCTGTTGCTGGCAGTTGATGACGTAGGGCCTCTTGTCGCAGATCATCCATAGATAGGGCTGTAAGCCGATCTCGCTCCATTATTTGCCACTGATCCCGCTGGGCTCGCGTTCCAACCATAGATTTCTTCGTCCGATGTGGAATCCCGTTCTTGCCTCGAACACAGTCTTAGACAATATCGAAGTCACCTAGCACGTTATCACAGGAACAAAAACATACGCGTCACCTTGAGCGTCGCGTGATGTTTTCGTGAAAACGGTAAACGGCGAGCTCAGGAATGCGGGACGCGGCTATCCCTAAATATACGTACAATTTTCTTAAGGGAAGGCGAGTACGTTATCCCACTTCTGAATTTTATACTGTAAGAATCTCTTTGTTATTCGAAATATAAGTTGTTCTCACTAATTGTTCTTAAGAAGCTGAGCTTGAAATGCCCTGTTTGGGACAACAACAGGAGAACGAGGAACGGCTGAGGGTCTCAACTAAATAAGGAGTCACTTGATTAATGGACAGTATATTAGAGATATTCATTTAATATGGAAACACAATTGTACGGGTGCGGTTAATTATAATCGCCGGCCACACACTTCGAGAGATATCAGGATCGACTCACTATGTCTAATCGCGTCGCTATTTTCACGGTTACTTCAAATCAGAAATTGCGAGCGAGATACAAAAACGTTATCACGTTAACAAAACCGTTAGGTTGCTCTAGTCAAATCGAATATCGAGTGCTACAACCAAAAGGGCAGATGCCTTTCACTCGAAAAATCTCTCGTAACTCTCTCTTCTCTCCTTTTATACCCCAAAAGCCTAGCGAGCGCGCGATCGGGAGAATACCCCCAGAATTCCGGGCCTGGGTCGTGTAACGGGGCGCCGACCGACCAATTAATCGGGTGTCATGCTTTCCCCGCGTGTTCGCCAGTCAGTTCGGTGGGGAAAAGGGGAAAAATTTCTTACATTACTTAGAAAGTAACGATTCGTTATTTTTTCGTTACTTTTTGTTACGTTTTCATTTTTTGTAATGCTAAAAAGTAAGCTATTGGATTTTAAAATTCTCTTACTTAATAATCTATATTAAATATAATAATATATGTTACAATTAAAAACTCTGAATTAGTCTTTGGCAAATGTATATAGCATATATAGTAAGATAATAAGGAATTAAAAAGTAACTAACCACTAATTCGTTACCGTTACTATAAAAATGTAACGACGTCTTATATCGTTACCGTGACAAACAAATAAATTTGTAATAATTATTAATTAAGTTATTAATTAAAATATTTAAGCGAATAAGCGAGTGGAAAGCGATAGACCGAAATCGGTGAGCATGTAGGGCTTATTTGTTTACGTCGCTTAATAACAAAAGTATCATCTTACTTTTCGGCGCGGCGGCATTGCTCGCCGCTCGCTGCATGACTCTGCCTCTCGATCAGATAATGCTTTTGTTACTAAAAGACGTAAATAAATAAGTCATCGTACATGCCCACCGATTCTGGCCTACCGCTTTCTACCCACTCATTCGCTAGATATTTTTATTAATAACTCAATAATTATTGCAAGTTTAGCGAAATGATACAGGACTTTTCTATTCAGTTTAACATGCTGTACCCGTTCACGAAAGATAGTTCGCGAATTATGGGATACCCTGTATATTTACGTTTCTCATCCGAAATTACTCGTTGACGCACGAATTTCGTGTTGCCTTCCTGCAATTTCTGTCCTTTTTATTAAGGTCTTAAAATTTCGTATATCTAACAATAAATTTGTATATTGTATATGGTCGATTAAGAAATTAAGCACATGAAACAACGAATACTAATAATTTAGTATTCGTTTCTCCTTACTTATTGCAAAAGTACAAAACGGAGGACATTTTTAGTCCTACAAATGTTCATATATAAAAGATATATACTCTTTTACATGTAATATTTTAATATATAAATGTTCCTAAATAAAATAAATAATATATATCTAACTTGTTTCTAAAGTTATATAAATCGAATTAGGTTTCTATAAATGTCCGAAAATTCTCATTGTTCCCAAAGTATACGTAGAAACAAGTATAAATCTAGTTAAAAATAATTTCCAAATTATATTTTAGTTATTATATTTTCTGGCTTCAAATTATACTTTATAAATGTTTCTTACGTCTTTAAAGTTATAAAGAATTTTATCTCAATTGTCATTAGAGAGAGAGAGAGAGAGAGAGAGAGAGAGAGAGAGAGAGATGGGGATGAGATATGTAGGACATGTACATGAGACTGATAGAGAAAACAGAACGGACCGCTGAAAAAAAAAAGAATAATTCCGTGTATTGCTCGAGGCTCGAGTATTCGTTGTTTCATGTGCTTAATTTCTTAATCGACCATATACAATATACAAATTTATTGTTAGATATACGAAATTTTAAGACCTTAATAAAAAGGACAGAAATTGCAGGAAGGCAACACGAAATTCGTGCGTCAACGAGTAATTTCGGATGAGAAACGTAAATATACAGGGTATCCCATAATTCGCGAACTATCTTTCGTGAACGGGTACAACATGTTAAACTGAATAGAAAAGTCCTGTATCATTTCGCTAAACTTGCAATAATTATTGAGTTATTAATAAAAATATCTAGCGAATGAGTGGGTAGAAAGCGGTAGGCCAGAATCGGTGGGCATGTACGATGACTTATTTATTTACGTCTTTTAGTAACAAAAGCATTATCTGATCGAGAGGCAGAGTCATGCAGCGAGCGGCGAGCAATGCCGCCGCGCCGAAAAGTAAGATGATACTTTTGTTATTAAGCGACGTAAACAAATAAGCCCTACATGCTCACCGATTTCGGTCTATCGCTTTCCACTCGCTTATTCGCTTAAATATTTTAATTAATAACTTAATTAATAATTATTACAAATTTATTTGTTTGTCACGGTAACGATATAAGACGTCGTTACATTTTTATAGTAACGGTAACGAATTAGTGGTTAGTTACTTTTTAATTCCTTATTATCTTACTATATATGCTATATACATTTGCCAAAGACTAATTCAGAGTTTTTAATTGTAACATATATTATTATATTTAATATAGATTATTAAGTAAGAGAATTTTAAAATCCAATAGCTTACTTTTTAGCATTACAAAAAATGAAAACGTAACAAAAAGTAACGAAAAAATAACGAATCGTTACTTTCTAAGTAATAATAACGGTAACGCGTTACTTTTTAAAATTAATAACGAATAACGGTAATAAGTTACTTTTTACAATAAGTAATTGTAACAGTAATGTGTTACTTTTTCAGAGTGACGGTCCCAACTCTGAGTTAAATGTAAATATTGTGAATTGTGTATTCTGATTATATAAACTATGTAAAATTTGAAAGTATTATTTCGGGACACCTTATTTTAATTGCCAAATAATATATTAAAAGTATAATTTGAAGGCTTCTTATATCCTAGAAAAATACATTTTATTAAGGTTTGAAATTTTCAAAAACTACGTATATGTATTCAAACTATAAATTTTACATCATATTTGATCTCTCTAAAGTATAGTTTCTAATTATATTTTACAAGTCTTCAAAGTATACGGAACGGACCAGATAAATTATAATAAAAGATGACCTCGAAGTAAGTTCACAATATATAAACTACATAAATGAATCAAGAGACACGGTAGTGTCTCACGACCAGTTAAGGGCGTAGCCGACGAGACACCGTGTATCTTAACGCGAGTCGGGCAGTTGTATTATTTCGGGACACCGCTAAATAATATATTTAAAGTATAATTCGAAGACATGTCCTCGAAATATACATTTCATTTGAGTTCTCAGAGTAAATAAATTATATAAAAGATGACCTCGAAGTAAACTCACAATATATAAACTACATAAATGAATGTATTATTTCGAGACACCGCTGAATAATATATTTAAAGTATAATTCGAGGACATGTTCTCGAAATATACATTTCATTTATGAGTCCTCAGAGTAAACGTTGAGTATAAAAAATGCTTTAACACCCAAAATATTGTTTTATTTTTAAAAATGACAATTATCTAAACTTTGGGAGTTTATCTAATATGGTTTGCAATTGAAAAAATAGGGTGTCCCAAAATATACGCTGGACATATGAGGACATGTCCTCGAAATATACGCTGAACATATGAGAGCATGTCCTCGAAATATACATTTCATTTATGAGCCCTCAAAGTAAACGTTGAGTATAAAAAATGCTTTAATATCCAAAATATTGTTTTATTTTCAAAAATGACAATTATGCAGAGTTTGGGAATTTATCTAATATAGTTTGCAATTAAAAAAAGAGTGTCCCAAAATATACGCTGGACATATGGGAGATTGTCCCCAAACCATACGTTTGATATGTGATTAGTTTGAGGCCTGTCCCCAAAGTATACAAATGTCCTCAAAGTATGCATACGCTTGAAATTCTGTCCCCGTTATATGCGCACGACATATATATATGTATACATAAATACATTTTTGCCGTCAGACAAAGGCTGTGATAATATTATCCATCCGCGAATCTCTCTATCGATTTATGACAATTTATTAAGGGACGAGGAGTATTAATTTTTTGCATATAATCCGCGCATTAATTGTAATTCAACTTCGAAATAATATGAATTCTACTGTTGTCAAACTTGCGGAATAATTCCGAATATAAAGAAAATTGTAGGACATTAAATATTTTTTTTATGAGTATAAAAATATAAATAACATTATTTAATTGATGATGTAGGTATAGATCGGGAGAAATATTAATTTTTGCATATAATCCGTGCATTAATTGTCATTCAACTTCAGAATAATACGAATTCTACTGTTCAAACTTGCGTAATAATTTAGAATGTAAAGAAAATTGCAGGACGTTTTAATATTTTTTGATGAATAAAAATATAAATAACATTATTTAATCGATTATATATATTAATATTTTGTAATCACACAATCAATATTGAGTTCAGGGAAATATTTGTCAAAATGCATTGATAAAAACAGTTATTTTTTGTTCGCATGCTATTCTTCTTAAAAATTTTTAATAATAATTTACAATTTTAAATCATTAAGATAAAAAAAAAGATTTTGTTAAAAATGGTAAAAGGAATTTGCAGAAAATTTTTAAATTCTCTCTGTAGCAATTCCGAGATTATATATACACTTGACACAAGCAGCTAGTTCTATTTGCTGCACGTGTTTCGCTCTTACTCGAGGCAGAAAATATGTTGTATACCAATGGAATATATTCAAAGTAAAAGAAGAGAGAGATGAATATGTACAATATTATATATTATATATTGTCTAAATAATTATAAAATATAAATATAGATTAGAGATAAAAATTTTTAAATGTTAAAACAAATGAAATATTTTCAATTGCTTAGTTAATTTTGGACATAAGAAATCAAATTCAGATGCGTAAGTAATATGTGTAAGTAAACAGTAATATTATTACTAATTTTCGGTCCTCATCCAAATTTATTGCATCTACTAATTAGAAAGATGATATTAACGATAAATACGCGGACTTAATTTTACATTAGTTTCCACTTTTGAAAAACACCGAATATAACGGATCATAAACAAAGAAATAAATATATCATAATTGTTAATTAATTGCTTGAAAATTTCAAAAATATTAAATTTTTATATATAAATATATTAATACAAAATATAATTATTATAAAAATAATTAAAAAATAAAAATATTAACAATGTTTGATATCAAAGTGCTTCTTTTTCTCAAATTGCTACCATAATATCTTAATTTGCGAATTTTAAATAGTAAAATATATTTAAAAAATAATAAACGACGCTCTAATGTCAATCACAAGAGTTAATACAATTTTATAATTTCTCCTTTTCTGGTTTAAATCTGATCTGTTAAAATATTTCTCAAATTAATTATTAAAATGATTCACACTTCACGATAAGTGGTCAATTTTGTTAATAATAGATTAATTGATGCGTTCTCGAATTTTTTCTGTCTCTCGTTTGTTCTATATTTATTGTTCTTTTATTCTCATGCGACACACATTTACTTACGAAAATACATTAATTTGATCGAGCACTAATTGTAGAATACGACGATCGTGCAGCACTTTATATAATACTCCTAACGTTTATCGCATACGAAGCACATGATTTTATTTTATAATGAAAGAAAATCATGGTTATATAAAGTTCCGCTCTAGAAAATTACGCGTCTGAATTAACATAATACTATTTCTGTTGCTAACGAACAATCTATACACAAAATTTACGCGATAATTACCTCTCATTACAATGCAAACAAATAAATATGCAAGTTAAAATTAAAGATGAATATTAGCAAACTGCAATATTCCAAAATATTGTTTTGTCGATTCGATCAAATTAATCATATAGAATATAGAATACGCATTTCAATGGATCATCGACGTACAAACACGTGATATCGATAATATCATTTAATAGGAATGCTATGTGGTGTTGCGCGTATTCTGATAATTAATTCACGCACTATCATAATTATCCATGTTTTGTGAATAAATATTGCCACGAAGAGCAAACAAGATAAAGAACAAACAAAAGAGGGGAAGAAAGTCTAGAGAAATATCAAACAATGGTGAAGCAACTATGGGTGAGCAGTTCATAATTTTGTTAACATATTATATGTAAAATTAATTACTTGCTTATCTCTTTGCAGTAGTAACTTTAACAATTAATTCAGTGCACACACCAAAGTAAAAAGGGCAAATTAATTTTTTTAGTATACTTTATTTTTAGCGAACTACCACGTTTATTTAATTTTTATAACCGAAACAATGAGCAGAAAATTTAATGTTGATATATCTTGAGAGAATAAATAATTTGAGAAATATTTTAATATCAAACTCGAAGAACAATTAATTAAAACTCTTGTAAGTAATATAATTTAAATGATTTGATATCAAGCCGATATTACCTTTGTACGTATGACTACTTTATTGTTATATAATTATAATATTTCGTGTTGGTATACAAATTTAATATTTTTATAAATAAAATATTCGTAGTATTTTTTAAAATAATTAATTAATAATTCTGACATTTATTCTGATATGTTTCTTGTTTATTTATAATTTGTTGTTTTTTCAGAAGTGGAGTTTATTAACGTAATATTAAGTCACAATGTTTTTATCTTTAATATCAATTTTATGACAACAGAAGCAATAAATTAGAGATTGAAGTAACATATTTGCAATAAATATAAGATACAAGATTAATTAAAAAAAGATTTTAATTGAGATGTGTTGTTTATTCAAATATTAGTAGAGTAACCGTTCATTTCTGCATAAGATAATTGCAAGTTTATCCGAATTGTTATAGAGATTGATTTTTAAAGTGAAAGTTCTTATAATTTTACGATGCTTTTTTCCGCACAGAATGACGCTTTGCATCACGTCGTGCACATTTCTACCATTTTTTTCATCAAAGTTATTAATGGTGATTAAAATAATAGACTCGTAAAATGTCTTTTTAATATGATTCGTGTCAATAATGATGCTGTCGAATGGGTAAATTGCCATATTTGTTGTAACGATTCGTGTTCGTTAACTCATTGCGATCTGTGTCCCATTAATTTTTTGCAGATGCAATCAACATATGTCAAAAACCAATTCAATTTGTACGTTAAATGCGATGTACGAATTCGCGCGTATATTCATCTCGCGATCGGGCTCGTTATTAAGTTATTATTTAATAAATAAAATTTATTTACGAAATAAATTTATATTTTGCTGTAAGCGTGACATTGCAGCCAGCAAAATGAAACACATTTTGTATTGTCACAGAGAATCGTGTGCGAAATGCACCATTGGTGCGTTTGTATCCACGCGGATGTATTATTCGCGAGAGAAGTCGTTCCTTTCTAAGAACACCCCGATTATTTCTGAATGCGCTACGGATAATGAGAAACTCTTCAGACTGAAGGCGAGTGCGACTGTCAAGCTTAATACATAATGTGCGCCGTTCGTTTGCGCAACTTAAATACTTGATGAACGTAATGAGGGAAAAGCGCGTTCTTTTTTTTGCCACTTTCTAATTTACGAAGATAATTACTGTCGGCGAATTGTGTCAAGTATACACAAACACGCAAGACCGATAATTACTCCGCAATTTTTATATGTATTGTATTTTTTTTATATGTATAATATATACGTCTTTTTATGGAACATCGTGACGCAAAGTCGATTAATCATCTAATTTTTTTTTTCATAAAAATATTAATACTTTTATATTTTTTTATATATAATAACGATTATTGTTTGAGTTTTATAATAAAACAATAAAATTTTTGGGTCATTTTTACGTAACGATATTTTATTCATTAATATAAAAGAATTTTCGCGTAAAATACATTGCGCGGTATATCGTTGTGAATACATTTCATATTCAGTGACTAATAATATTTGATAAAAAGGGTTTTATATATCAGAAGCTTTATTTTTAATACTATGCATGCATGCGTACGTGTTTTATGATATCGCGTCCATTTCTCTCGCACAAACTGCTTATAACTACCAAGATTCGCACAATGATACATGTGTAAAAAAACTCAATATTATTCGCGTATTTTTTATTCCGACGAATAAAATAAATAATAAATAATAGTTTTATTATAGTATACTTTTAATCGAAATATTCATCATGCCACTATATTGACGTTACATATTTGGAGAATTGATTTAAAAATTCTTTCTGAAAATATAGTAAGAGTAATTAACGATCACATTGTCATTTTCGCAAGAAATTTCTCCCGGAACTATATCGGAAGTATTTTGACGGTTGGCTTAACATCTCGATATCAATTATCTCTCTTCTTGACTTCGCGATATCTGCGCTGGGAAGATCTGCTCTATTCGCGCGAACGAGCATTTCCATTAAGGATAGAACTCCGCATCACAAGATATCCCTGATGATGATTAAACGGAACGTTAAAGTGGTGTTAAAGGGTTAATCAAAATCGGACTATCTCTTCTTTAAACCCTCCCTAATCGACCCCACCGTGGTCGCTATGTTTTTTACCCGTTTTCACTCTTCTCTTTACTCAAATCGCCCTTTCATTGCTTTCACCTGATCGTCCGAATACATCGCGTCCAGTATATCCGACCTCTTTCACACACGCGGATATACATCGATACACTGATAGGTTTTCGTCCCGATAAAGAATGTCATTACAACGAATGCGTCCGTGTGTCGGATAAGTGAGATCCGATGGTTTCTCTGTGAACCGACGAGTCGTCTCACGCTATTTACACTGTCAAAGGTCGAAGTTTGGTTTTTTTCCGGGGTTGTTTATATGGAGAGAATCGTGGACGGAAAATGTACGCTCGAGAAACCAATACAGTGTGAGAAGAGAAGACGGGAACGAAGGAAGGAACGGAGGAGAGCGGAAAATGGATGCAGAAACTTAGAGACGTATGGAAAAGACCGACTATGCAAAGCTGTTCTATCGTCGCCGGCTAAAATCGCGCCCCTCTTCGTTCCTCTTTCTCTCTCCATATCTCTCCCGCAACGTCGTGATCCAAGTTTCTGCTATCCTTTGTTCTCTCCCTCGTATTGTTCTCTCTTTCGCTTTTTGTATAATGTGTTCGGCAAGAATGATAGCGATAGTATTTGTCAAGAGAGAGAACTGGAACTATTTTTTTTCTATCATAATTTAACTGGATGACATATATTTTCCAAGTTTTTGAAATCTCGCTTTTATAAATATCTCGATAATTTCAACTTGAGTTTTCGTTTAAAATTGACTTTTGAAAAATACGCTTTTACTTTATATCTGTTTACATTCGCGTACATAAGCGTAATTCAGAAATTCTCTCGTTTTTAATCTCTCACAATTTCAACATTATTTATGTCTCTTTATAATGCTTTGGTTAAGTAACAAGTTATTTCAGCTTTTGACGATGAATATCGCTGAGTTCAGCAAACGTGGCGGACACCCTGCACGAACCTTTCGCGTTCCCCTTTTCTCGTCGTTTCGTGCTCCCGGATCCACCCTCGTGAAAGACGTAATGATTTTTCACGTCAGCTGAGCGAGAATGCGGCCGTCGACCTAGTTGCTCGTTATCGCGAACGGACGATCATCCGGTACCGAGTATTAGCGGCTGCAGATTGCATCTGTTAATGGGCTAGTATTGTTCACGCGGATTGAAAGAAGAGTATCTTCCAACGGGGCAGCCAGCCGCCGTCAACCGGGGTTGCTGAAGTAGCAAATTGTTTCGCCATTCAGAGGCGACTCCCGAGACGGCTACGTAATTTTATCGTCGCTTTAATCTACGCGAGACTCTCGCGACGACAGAGAGATTTAAATTCGTAAAAAAGAAAATCGCAAATTTTTAAACGCTGTCTCTGACATAAATATTTCTCGGTAAAAGAGATACAATGCATATTTTTAATTTATTGATTAATTTAAATATGTACTTAAAATTACCTATGTGCTATACTATATATAATTAATATATGTATATACAGGGTGTCTGACATAAAGTGTCATACCGATAATATATAAGTAGATCTTGTCATTTGGAGACGATTTTTCTTCAACAAAAATGAGGTCATCATTTTTTGCATGTTCCCAATTTTTGCCATCATGTATCTTTATAATTAAACCTTATATTAAAATTTTATTAAAGTAAACTCTACTTGAAATTAATTGGAGAATGTGATTTTGTTAATACTTTATTTCCACAAGCCTGAGTTTGCGAAAAACCCTTTATTTTCAATCGCTTATAACTCGAAAATGATTGACGTCTCAAGGTTTTTACCGAGGAAAAATTGTCTCCAAATAAGAACATCTACCTGTATATTTTCGGTGTGACACCTTATGTCAGACATCCTGTATGTATAATTGATTATAATTGTAAAAATTGCAGGCTCCTGATGAAGACTGATGAAATCATTGGATTTTATTTATTAGACTCACTTAAAACGTTTTCGATATTTTTGACATAAACGATTATTATCGTTACGAATGAGATTCAAAAGAAATCGTTGGTTATTAATGCGACTATTGCATGTGTCCTGACATTCATGTTTCTCGTTTCAAACAGGCATTTTGATCAAACAGTCGTTTCTGATTAATGTTTCTGGCAGATTATCTGGAAGCTAATCATATTCTAACTTCGTACGTCGTAAGATTATTCAGTTACAGATATGCTGGACGAAACATCATTTTTTAAAAATGTACTTACAAGTAGAAATACTTTTTTGTCTATTTTTTTTATTATTATTTTAAGATTAAAATTATGAACGTTATGTTAATAAATTAAACGATAGAGTGTCTTAAAGAGCTCTTTTTTTGCGGATGAAAGCGCATTTATCTTGCCGAGATTGACAAACTAACGAAGCGCTATGTCAGAAACTTGTAAAGATTGGAAACTCTAGGTTACTTTAGGACGTAGAGAAAATAGAGAAAATACGGATAAGGAAAACCGCGAAATCGCTAATTAGTGAGGTTCAACGTTGCAGAAGACGGCGGCGCAGAATTAACTCTCTGTCGGTCTAAGCAAAAATCAGTTTCATCCGTAGTTCTAAAGCGCTGGCAGAAATTTAGATTACGCATCTGACTCGGGATGGTGGAACGATCTGGCTTGATTCGCGGAAAATCTCATTCCCGATCTAGACCCTATTTCCGTCGACTGATTGGGAATCTTACGCGGATTGCACTCCAATAAAGGAGTTGCAAATATGTTCGGACTATAATTTTTGATTATTACAACTTTATAAAATTATAATAATTAATCGATTTTCCTGTACTAATATTTGTAGTTTTTAATTAAATCTGGGGAGAAGATAATAATTTTCATTAAGAAAATTATTTTCTGTTCAGCGAATAGCAGATAAATCTAACGAAGAAAGTCTATAAATTTATCAATTAAAAAAGTATATAAATATTTTACGTTTTAACATCCATCAGCGATGTCCCAGTTTTGTTCATCGCGAAATTACGGTATCAGATAATGATGAGATTTTTCATTTCCCAGCGGTTTTTCTATTTCGGTGACATTGCGGATTTTATCCGGGCAGGTTCCAATTTCATAAACAGCGGCAGGAAGACGTAATCAAATGAGACCGTAACTCAACGTGGCGGCAACGACTCGAAAAATCGGTATCTCTAACGCGCGTGCTTATCTGAACGAGCCCCTCCGACACTCGTAAAGTCCTTCACGACAACGATTCTTAACTGCGGGATGAATGAACTCTCCTCTGGTCCATTCTATAAGACGTAAATACCGTGTCGAGCACTCGTCAGGCGCGTTCCCTTTGTTTCCCCTTCGGCGTCGTAACCAGAATTCTTGAGTCCTGGTTTTTTCTCTTCCGGAATAAGTACGTCCCTAATGCTCTGCTTTATATATTCTCTTATAGCCACGACAAGTTAGCTTCGCTTCGTCTCTGTATATCGCCTAGAGCTGCTGACCCGCCTCAACAACTCTTTTATGCAGATATATTCCCATGTATGCACCCTCGAGGGCGCTCTATTATACCGACCGCGTCATCTTCTTTCATCATCATTGACGTCCATATATCTCGCCATTCGCCGCCATCGTTGTCTTCGCAATTGCCCATGAAAAGAGTTCACATGCGTTTCAGATTTTTTTCTCGTCTCCGCGGAACAAATCCCCATGAGGCAACGAGAAGAGATTTTCGCAAGAAATAGAGACGAATGAAAAAAGAATATATGCAATAATTAATATGTATGGAGGATAATTTGTAAATGTAACGTATTTAAAATGATCTCTATTTTTATTTTAACGCTAATCGTATTAAAGCGACAGATTGAAGAAATTCGATATTTCAATTTGATTATCATGACATATTTTCGCGAGTTTTAATCATGAAAAAGACATATTCTCAAAAAATATGATAAAATAAGAATTGTTTGTCTCTCAATAAATGATTTTTATATACAATAATTTCTCAATTTCTATTTTTTTATAAATAGAGGAATATATATACAGTAAAAATTAATCGATTTATATAAAAACGTAAATAAACGATTTATATAAACACGAAAGGACGTATTTTTCATGACGAAGGCGAATTACATCTTGAAATAACATTTTACTGTAATAAATATATTTTTGATACTCGAGAGCATTTTCTGGCGTTCGTCAAAAAATAGTATTTCAAGATGCTTAAATTTTTTCCACGAACTGCATCGTCCTAAATTTCTGTCGTCTTCGTACATACTTAAGTATCCGGAATCTGCTAAGAGCGACGGCTTTACAATTAAGCTTCTACTATGGCGAGACGAACAGAGACGACGTATAATTACATCATTAAACCATATTATATTCATGTCTCTCTCTCTCTCTCTTCCTCTCTCTATTTCCCTTTCTATCTTTCACGATGTAGTAGTTTCATACTCGGCCATCTAGAACGACTCCAGGGTGCGTAATCTGTTTTGGCCTTTGAGTCCCGCCACCTCTTCATCTAGCCAGCTCGACAGTCACGGAATTGCAAGGATTCCGGCTATGGACCGCGATTCATGAGTAATGGACGTCCAATGGCTCAGCACCCCGTTTCTCGATAGGATCCTTTACGCTATCAAACCTGTTGCCCTAAGTTTACGATTAAAGATTCTCTCAGCGCGAGGACAAGCTCTCGCGTATCGTATAATGTATTTAATATTTTTCAAGTCGCAAATAATGATTTCCCTGTTCAATAACAGTGTAAATTATATAGAGCGAGACGTGAAATAATCGATCTTGGATAATGTTCCCTGATGAAACAAAATTTTCACTTTAAAAAACAGATATTGATTGCTTATTACGATCGACAAATAATAACACGAGATCAATTGTATCGCATTAATAATAAGCTTGAAGTTGTCTAAAAGCGAAAATTATGTCATAGATAATGTAATAAATTATATATACCCTATATAAAGTTTTGCGGGTTAGAGATTAATTTACAAAGACATCCTCGCAAATATTCTGTTAATGAAAAATCGATATCTAAATAATTTGATAAAATTCAATAATATACATATACAATAGTTTCAACATATTTTACAATACGTGTATTTCTAATAAACCAATGCCAATTTTCATTATCTCAGACAATATGTCCCGAATAATATTAACGAGCAACAATAAATCAGGAGATGAGGTCAAATTATATATACGTATCAATCTATAGTATATATATAGAATACTAACGGTGATGCAAATAATTACTGTGCATTACGAGAGTGCATTCCCACGAGAGGGAGAAAGGGGAGGCGATGGAGAGAACCTCCCGGGTTGCGTTGCATAGCCGACGTAATTCCTTCCTTCCAAACGGACTTACTACGTACCGTCTGCGCCGGATGCGCGGCTTCCACCGCAGCGGACTTAACTCTGGCGTGGCCAGTAATCGTTAGATCGGTAGCACACCTCGGGGCGAATCACGGCTCGGCACGAAACGTTTCATGGTTTACAATCTTCGATATACATATATATATATGTACAGGGCGTCCCAGACTTGCTGTACCACTCGTTAATGAGAGATTCTTGAGGTGATTTAGAGACGATTTTTCCTCAGCGAAAATGTCTATAGGCACTAATAATTTTCGAGTTATAAAGAATTAATAATAAAAGCTTTTTTTATAAACTAAGCTTTGTTAAAAAAAATTATTAACAAAACTACATTTTTTAATTAATTTCAGGTAAAGTTTACTTTAATAGAATTTTAATTTAAGATACATGATATCAAAAATTGGGAACATTAAAAAAATCGTCTCCAAATAATCTTCGGAATCTTCCATAAACGGATGGTACGGTGAGATTGAGACACCCTGTACATAAATACAACCGACCATCACAATTCGGGCCGCCGCGCGTTTTCTCATCCCCTTTTAACAGTCGCGCGATGCGTTGGTGTGTTAACACAACATCCATCGATTATTCACATAACTCGCGGAACGCGCCGCCTAATGGCTTATTATTATCAGCCGCGCGAAGGGGATGAAGTTGTAGCGGATCGGTATCGTTGTATCATTAGTGGTCGAGGGGCTTCGGAGGAGAATTAGGCAGGGAGTCGCCCCTTTTCCTCTTCTCGCCCGTTGAGTTGCCGAGCCGTATGCTTTATTCAAATCGTAATCGCCCACTTACGGTCCGGTGCTTTCGCGAAATAACCGCCGGTTCTGCCGATGTTTGCAATCACGCTCTCGCGCCGCGATAACGGTCACGTCGTTAAAGAAACGGCTGCCTGAGAAAAGTGGAAGAAATGTGCGATCGTCGGGGGTGTGTTTAAGAAAATAACGAGGTGGAATCTCCGTGAGAGAATTCATATCTCAATTTAAGAGAGAAAAAAATCTGGCGAGAGAAAGTTTGATATCCTTATAGAGATCGGTTACAAACAGAAGAAGGATTTTATCGAATCCATCACGAAGAGGTAAAAGCACGACGCGACATTTATCGCGCGCACATTTACCGCCGATAATTTCGCGAGAGCGTTAATCGCGCGTGAACTGCGACTACGAGATACTCGTTGGAGATATTAAGAGAGAGAGAGAGAGAGAGAGAGAGAGAGAGAGAGAGAGAGAGAGAGAGAGCCACTCTCGTTATTGCGGCGGTGAATAACTCGGGCACGAATAATGCGCCACAGAATTCTCGACCTCTCTCCTAACCGAGCGAGATGCGCGCTTTTCTTTCCCGGGAACACATTACACGATTGTTCAGAACAAAGAGATCGCGTTGGTTCTTTATTAAATTCCTGAGAGATGCTTCTCCGTTACGTCATACCTCGAAGCGTTCAAAGTCTGGGCCCCGCGTTGTCCAATCGCGTAAACCCGTATTGGTTTAACAATGAACAAGGATAGAGGATCAGGATGAGCGAGAAAGAGAGGGAGAGATGCGAAGGAGCGTTCTCGGGTTCTCAATATTCATTGATCGACAGCCTGCGGTTGTGGTTCGTATAGAAAAGAGAGAAAAGGATAGAAAGCTTCATTTAGAATAAAATTGAAAGTAGCTCCCACAATTTTAATATCACGAACCCAGATTCTGCATCGTTTCAAACGCGTAAAATAATACGAATTTTTCTAATAAAACATAACACAATTAATAAAGAAATATCAACATCTTTACACAATTCCAAAAATTTGTGTAAAAATTATGAAATGCATTCACAAGTATGTGTGTGAAGCTGGCGTCTCATTTTGTGGAAACCCGCATAAATAATTAAAAGTGCTGACTTTATTTATAATAGTTTTAAAGTTCCTGATAGTTTAAACAAATAGCGTCCTAGTTTGTCCTAAGTCATTTCGTTGCTTTAATGGCCAAAATTATTTTTTTAAACTATCAGGAGCTCTTGAACTATTGTAAATAATGTCAGAACTCTTAATTATTTATGAGTTTCCACAAAATAAAGATACCAACTTCATACACCATTTACAACGTTAAAAATTTAAGTTTATAAAAATTTCAAAGATTATTTCTATACAAAAAAATAGATAAACACAGAAAAAGATTGAAGAAATAAAAAAAAAAATGAGGATTTTCAAGTTATTCTCCCGTGAAAACTCTCGTGTGTGTAGAAAAGAGGATAAAGAAATTTAACTTTTTTGTAGCCATCATTAGTTTACCATCGGCGAGATAATAAAATTGAACGAGAACGTTGCGCTTTAACTTTAGCTGCTAAACACGATCCGAATACATGTCGCGCACACATACGGATTTAGTTTATCGATCTCGACTCGGGGCATACATGTTGGTAAAGAGAGGCTTTGCGGTTGCAGTATATATATGGGAGGGCCCGCTTGCTTCAGAATTACGGAATTAGATCGCGCCAGGATCTTCCGGAGACACGCCACATACCTCTCGTTTCCCTCTTCCATAAATGTCCTCTCACGATGGCGTAGCCTGCGACTTAACCCCACGACCTTTGCAGTGCCGTGATGTAATTGCCACGGATTAATTTCCCTTCAAATACGCGGCGTCGCGCGCACCGGTTCGGATACGTGTTGGGCGAACTACCATCGCTTCCGGTTAAAATGGTATCCATTCGGATGCATCTTTGCTCGTTGAGCCGTGGAAGGAGTTCTAGAACGGGAATTCGCAAAGTTGCGCTAACAGCTGCCCGGAGAATTAATGCAATTCTGCGCTGTGGTGTATTTGTCATATTTTCATCGAACTTGCGTGATCTATATAATTCATAAAATCATTCTTTCGTCGAGTTTAATTTTATCTTCCGTCTCAAACAGATACTTTTTTCGATAATGTTTTTTTAAAAGGTTGACCAACTTTTTTAGATTATGTCGAATTTCAATCTTGAATTTTGTCGATATTTGCGGTCTGTTTTTAACAAGTAATTAGTAAAGATAGTAGATGTGCGTAATGAATACGTTCGTCATATATTAAAACAACTGTCTCTGTTTTAATAAGTTTGAAAAAGTATACGCGCTACATCAGGATCAGTGACTGATTGATAATGCATGTGACGTATGCATTTTCCGACTTTACAGAATTATAGTTGCCTGACTCATCAGCTCATCTATCATCATCTTCCGTAGTAGCTTATGTTTTACATTATTATTTTCCCTGACTTCCTGACCGTCTTGCTCTCATTAGCTTCCATTGAATACTAAGTTCTAACAATTTAATGATCCCTCTAATAAAAAGAAACAAATTTTGTATCATGTGACATAAAAATAACTTGCTACGTAATAATACTGAAAATACAATTTAATTGTCAATATAGATCGTGATATTTAATTATAATTATACAAAAATATAAATGGGATCATCATCTTCCGTAGTAGCTTATGTTTTACATTATTATTTTCCCTGACTTCCTGACCGTCTTGCTCTCATTAGCTTCCATTGAATACTAAGTTCTAACAATTTAATGATCCCTCTAATAAAAAGAAACAAATTTTGTATCATGTGACATAAAAATAACTTGCTACGTAATAATATTAGTTCTAATGTACTGAAAATACAATTTAATTGTCAATATAGATCGTGATATTTAATTATAATTATACAAAAATATAAATGGGACACATATTGTGGTTGAGAATTTTCCGTGTTTTCTTAAAAATTGAAACTCATTTAATATTGATCAGAATTTTTTATTATTACAAATCGTGCGGAAATAGCTCGTTGCGGGTAAGATATTAAATTCAACCAGAACCGTAAATAAACCTGTCAACTGTCTCGCTACATCTTTTCTGGAATAAACGTTTCAAATAGAGACGTACGATCTAAGAAATACAAAATAATCGTGGAAATTTTATTTTCGCGATTTTTAGGAATATCCTCGAACAAAACTTTATGTCTTACTCTTATATATTCTCATTTCATTTTCTCTTCTTATACTCTTATTTTATTTCTAGTAACCAGAGAAAATAAACAGTATCGTTTTCGCTTTTCGAAAATCTATATCTGGGTGAAAAATACTTTCGCGAAATGAGTATCATCGAAACAGACGTATTCTAATGCGATCTACGAGGACCGACAAGAAATTTGAAGGGAGGAAACGTGCGGTTACATCCGCTTTCGACCTGATCTACGTATGTGTGTCCATAAACGTAGAACCAAGCCCATTTACATGCGACAAAAGCATTCGATCTCTCTTTTTCGACTCTCCCCGTAGCATCTCCCCTTCCTACTTTCAAAGATATTTTAATACAACAAGAGAGACGAATAGAGAACGGGGGTGAATAGAGAAGGAAAGGAGATATCTAACGGAGAAGAACACGCTCTCGAGTTTCACGAGGGCTGAACCCGGAGGATGAGGAGAAACGACGGCCGAACTCGAACTTCGGTCGACGATTAATATTTGCAGACAATGGGCAGCGCATATTTCCGCGATGCCCCTTTCTGCTGCCGATGCTCGGCTCCTTCCATCTCCCTTCCGCCTTATCAAATCGTCCTAGACAAGAAAGAGAGAGAACCGCGTATATGTGTGTGTATGTAGGTATCTATGTGTGCGAGAGAGTGTGTCCATGTATCTCGGAGGCACATGATCCCGGGCCACCGCACCATCGCCTCTTCTCTGTGTCGAGACGGTGTCCGCGGCTACGCGGGCATGTGTGTGTCACGGCACGTCTGCTGCCTAACGTACGATGCAAGTTTCCATTGTCCCGTCTAACTCGGAGTGCGCCCACTTTCCGCCGTATTGCAGCCCGAGGAGAGACGGAAAGATGTATACCGAGAGAAAGAGAGAGAGAGAGGAAAGACCGGGAAGAACGCTTATAGACAACTACTGACGACTCGAACCTTAAATATCTCCGACGACACTGTCGACCACTTTTCGAATGGCTTTAAATCAGAAAGTTTCCGGCCACACTGTCGTCGCGCAAGATCGACTTCCGCGGATGACTAAGATCGCAGGCAATTTCGGGTGGCTTTTGTCTCGCCGCGAGTTATATATCGTGATCTCTCTACTTGCAGGCTAATATATATCGAGCCCTTATTAATTCTTAACTTGTAACCTCCCGATCGCCTCCGTTCGTTAATTTATTGCTCTCTGCGTCTTTTGTATGGAAGAGAATGATAAGATAGGATAGGAAATATATATTAATCGAAAAGTTAATTGAGAAATATATATTCTATCTGAAACTAGAAAAATAAGTGCTTTGCAAAAATTAAACAATAATAGAAATGAAAGAAAAAATATATATAATCAAATTTATGAGCCAAATTAACGCTATCAATTATATGCGAGTATTATTTTATATTGTACTTAATATATAATGAAAATTTAGAATATATATTTTTATAAAATCTATATCAAACATTTCTAAGAAACTATCAAATAAAATTTCGTCTATTATTTATCTAAGTGACACTTACAAGTAAACCTTCCCAAATACCACTCTGATTTCTTTTCAAATTTTGCACAAATGAAAACTTACGAGTTAAATATTTTTGATAATTCTATATTTGTACTAAATTTGAAAAAAAAGAAATTTAACACTTGGACAGATTTAATTGTAAGTTTTAAAAATTGCAAATATATATATATATATATATATATATTATATTTTATTTAATTTAATAGAATATTACCTATACATTATATATGTATATGTATAAAATAATTTCTATTGATTTTTACGGTTCTGTATCGCGAGCCTAAGTAGTAAGCACAGAGATTTGTCAGCCTAATATGCTGGAGCGGTTGTGAGAAGGAGACACATGTAAAATATTAGTTTAAAAAACGAAATATTCATAAAATAATTTTTATTAATCTTTACGGTTCCTTGCGTTGCGAACTTAAGTAGTAAGGCCAGAAATTGGTCAGCCTAATACACCTATGCGAGATTGGGAGTACGCGAATACGTTTAAAGTGGCCGCAAAAATGTGAAAAAACATTAAAAATAAAATTACATATATAAAATGATATTTATTGATCTTCATAGTCCTGTATCGCGAGTCTAAGTAGTAAATCCAAAGATTGGTCAGCCTAATATGCTGAGTGTGATCGCGAAGTGAAATACGTGTAAAATATTATTTAGAAAAATAAAATATAAATAAAATTAATTTTATTGATATTTACGATCCTGCGAGTCTAAGTAGTAAGCCCAGAGATTGGGTCAGCCTAATTGCATCTATGTAATCGGAAGTCACAAATATATTAAAAACGGCTGCAAAGGAGAGACGCGCGTGAAATTATTATTTATAAAAACAAAATATAAAATAATTTTTATATTGTTCTTTATAGTCTTGTATTATAAGTTTAAGTAGTAAACCCAGAAATCAGTCAGCCTACTCGCATCTACGTGATCATAAGTATGCGAATATATTGAGAACGATTGCGAGGTGGAAACGCGTGTAAAAATATAATTAAAAATACAATATACATTATATATGTATATGTATAAAATAATTTCTATTGATCTTTACGGTTCTGTATCGCGAGCCTAAGTAGTAAGCACAGAGATTTGTCAGCCTAATATGCTGGAGCGGTTGTGAGAAGAAGACACATGTAAAATATTAGTTTAAAAAAAGAAATATTCATAAAATAATTTTTATTAATCTTTACAGTTCCTTGCGTTGCAAGCTTAAGTAGTAAGGCCAGAAATTGGTCAGCCTAATAACACCTACGCGAGATTGGAAGTACGCGAATACGTTTAAAGTGGCCGCGAAAATGTGAAAAAACATTAAAAATAAAATTACATATATAAAATGATGTTTATTGATCTTCATAGTCCTGCATCGCGAATATAAGTAGTAAACCCAAAGATTGGTCAGCCTAATACGCTGAGAGTGATCGCGAGGTGGAAATACGTGTAAAATATTATTTAAAAAAAAGAAATATAAATAAAATAATCGTTATTGATATTTACGATCCTGCATAGCGAGTCTAAGTAGTAACCTCGGAGATTGGGTCAGCCTAATCGCATCTATGTGATCGGAAGTCACAAATATATTAAAAACGGCTGCAAAGGAAAGACGCGCGTGAAATTATTATTTATAAAAAACAAAATATAAAATGATTTTTATATTGTTCTTTATAGTCTTGTATTATAAGTTTAAGTAGTAAACCCAGAAATCAGGTCAGCCTACTCGCATCTACGTGATCATAAGTATGCGAATATATTGAGAACGATTGCGAGGTGGAAACGCGTGTAAAAATATAATTAAAAATACAATATACATTATATATGTATATGTATAAAATAATTTCTATTGATCTTTACGGTTCTGTATCGCGAGCCTAAGTAGTAAGCACAGAGATTTGTCAGCCTAATATGCTGGAGCGGTTGTGAGAAGAAGACACATGTAAAATATTAGTTTAAAAAACGAAATATTCATAAAATAATTTCTATTAATCTTTACGGTTCCTTGCGTTGCGAGCTTAAGTAGTAAGGCCAGAAATTGGTCAGCCTAATACACCTATGCGAGATTGGGAGTATGCGAATACGTTTAAAGTGGCCGCAAAAATGTGAAAAAACATTAAAAATAAAATTACATATATAAAATGATGTTTATTGATCTTCATAGTCCTGTATCGCGAGTCTAAGTAGTAAACCCAAAGATTGGTCAGCCGAATACGCTGAGAGTGATCGCGAGGTGGAAATACGTGTAAAATATTATTAAAAAAAATGAAATATAAATAAAATAATCTTTATTGATATTTACGATCCTGCGAGTCTAAGTAGTAAGCCCAGAGATTGGTCAGCCTAATTGCATCTATGTAATCGGAAGTCACAAATATATTAAAAACGGCTGCAAAGGAGAGACGCGCGTGAAATTATTATTTATAAAAAACAAAATATAAAATATTTTTTATATTGTTCTTTATAGTCTTGTATTATAAGTTTAAGTAGTAAACCCAGAAATCGGTCAGCCTACTCGCATCTACGTGATCATAAGTATGCGAATACATTGAGAACGATTGCGAGGTGGAAACGCGTGTAAAAATATAATTAAAAATACAATATACATTATATATGTATATGTATAAAATAATTTCTATTGATCTTTACGGTTCTGTATCGCGAGCCTAAGTAGTAAGCACAGAGATTTGTCAGCCTAATATGCTGGAGCGGTTGTGAGAAGAAGACACATGTAAAATATTAGTTTAAAAAACGAAATATTCATAAAATAATTTCTATTAATCTTTACGGTTCCTTGCGTTGCGAGCTTAAGTAGTAAGGCCAGAAATTGGTCAGCCTAATACACCTATGCGAGATTGGGAGTATGCGAATACGTTTAAAGTGGCCGCGAAAATGTGAAAAAACATCAAAAATAAAATTACATATATAAAATGATGTTTATTGATCTTCATAGTCCTGTATCGCAAGTCTAAGTAGTAAACCCAAAGATTGGTCAGCCTAATACGCTGAGAGTGATCGCGAGGTGGAAATACGTGTAAAATATTATTTAAAAAAATAAAATATAAATAAAATAATCTTTATTGATATTTACGATCCTGCATCGCGAGTCTAAGTAGTAAGCCCAGAGATTGGATCAGCCTAATCGCATCTATGTGATCAGAAGTCACAAATATATTAATAACGGCTGCAAAGGAGAGACGCGCGTGAAATTATTATTTATAAAAAGCAAAATATAAAATGATTTTTATATTGTTCTTTATAGTCTTGTATTATAAGTTTAAGTAGTAAACCCAGAAATCGGTCAGCCTACTCGCATCTACGTGATCATAAGTATGCGAATACATTGAGAACGATCGCGAGGTGAAAACGCGTGTAAAAATATAATTAAAAATACAATATACATTATATATGTATATGTATAAAATAATTTCTCTTGATCTTTACGGTTCTGTACGCGTGCCTAAGTAGTAAGCCCAGACATTTGTCAGCTTAATATGCTGGAGCGGTGGTGAGAAGAAGACACATGTAAAATATTAGTTTAAAAAACGAAATATTCATAAAATAATTTTTATTAATCTTTACAGTTCCTTGCGTTGCAAGTTTAAGTAGCAAGGCCAGAAATTGGTCAGCCTAATAACACCTACGCGAGATTGGAAGTACGCGAATACGTTTAAAGTGGCCACGAAAATGTGAAAAAACATTAAAAATAAAATTACATATATAAAATGATGTTTATTGATCTTCATAGTCCTGTATCGCGAATATAAGTAGTAAACCCAAAGATTGGTCAGCCTAATACGCTGAGAGTGATCGCGAGGTGGAAATACGTGTAAAATATTATTTAAAAAAAAGAAATATAAATAAAATAATCTTTATTGATACTTACGATCCTGCATAGCGAGTCTAAGTAGTAACCTCGAAGATTGGGTCAGCCTAATCGCATCTATGTGATCGGAAGTCACAAATATATTAAAAACGATTGCAAAGGAGAGACGCGCGTACAATTATTATTTATAAAAAACAAAATATAAAATGATTTTTATATTGTTTTTTATAGTCTTGTATTATAAGTTTAAGTAGTAAACCCAGAAATCGGTCAGCCTACTCGCATCTACGTGATCATAAGTATGCAAATACATTAAGAACGATCGCGAGGTGGAAACACGTGTAAAAATATAATTAAAAATACAAAAGGTATAATTACGCTCGCAAAGGGAAGTTATATTATTCTTTGATAATAAAATATTAAAAGTTGTAATGCATACATAAAAATTATTGCAATGCAAAAAAATATATTAATTAATTATGCAATGCGAAAAAAAATAAAATTTTCTTCAAGAATCTTTCAATCAAAGTAGGAAACAGTAATTCTGGTCGTCGCCGTCAGGCAGACGCGCAGAATCGCGGTCGGTCAGTAGTAGATATCAGTCTCACGCGAGACGTGCAGCGTGGCGGACGCATGGAGAATATAAATAACAAGACTATATGAAACGCAGATATTTTAATCGACACATTCCTGTAGAAAATTCTATTTTTTTTAAATATAAATATTTGCATTTTTATGCATTGGATAATTAATTAATATTTTTATGCATGCATTACAATTTTTAATATTTTATTATCAGAGAATAATATAACTTCGCTTCGCGCACGTAATTATGTTCGATTAAATTAAACGAAATGAGAGAGATTTATATACATGCACATTGCATATGGCAATTTTTAAAACTCACAATTAAACCCTTGGGTGTGTTAACTTGCAAGAATCGATAGAATATACACAATAAACGAGAAAGATATAGGTACAATGCTCGTCTTCGATCGTTTCACGCGCGATTTAGCATTTTGCGGACTATTACAGCGCAGAAATGCATCGCGTTGCAGACGACAGTCGCAAAGAAAACGAAAATGCGGAACATTTAGTAAACGCAAGCCAAATATTTACTACAATTTCTTCGCATGCTTGCTGCGTGTTCCTCATGGAAACTTAAGAATGGCGCGAGCGCGGAGAGAGAACGCAGTATTTCTCGGCACATTATATCGGCGCAGTTTTGTCGCTTCGTGTATATTATTCGCGTCCGCTTGGCAGCCGACCGTGTAAAAGCAGCTGTCTCTTCTTGTGCTTTCTTGTAGCGACAATATCTTTCTCAGAACACGCGGGGAAGTAGCAGTATGAAAGTCCGTGACGTTGTAAATATTGCGAATAAGGTCTGTGATGTTGTACTATAGTGACGTTATTCTTATCTTTCCTAAAATATACCGTTTTGAAAGAAAAAAAAAGATCGTTATGTATTAATATATTATAACTGTTATTTAACAAGCGGATATAGAAAGTGCATCGAGTAAATGCAACGAAAGTTACGCAATATGGATACTATTATAATTCCTCGTTTGTCGTAGAATAATTACAGATATGGTATATTTTGCATGATATTAATTTGCAAAACTATTTCGATATTTCGAATACCAATTACGTTCTGATGAATTTTAATACTCCAGTGCCGCGGTTAAATTTGGTTAATGTAATTATAATGGCTTCGTAATAATTTATGTTGATAACTTGAAAGGTAATACATATATCCTATTTTTATTATTTGTAGTATATATATATATATATATATATATATACGCGCATTGATTATAATAATTAATTTGCTCGGTATAATATAAAGAGTCACGATTAAAATTACAATACATTAAAAAAAATAATAAAAGCTTAAAATATTTGTGTTAAAAATTATTTCTCGAAATCTAGATATCTCGGGCATGCATAATTTGAAGCGACGTATTTAAAGATACTTATATACAGTGTCCAGTTGCCGTTACAACGCTGCATCGGCGATAACGATGAAAAGATGGAGATAATCATTTCGCAATCAGCCGCACATGGCACTTCGTCGTACGACCGTCATGAGACGCAACAAACGATCAATATTAAAAAGTCATAAAGCTTAATTTTGATGCGGCTACGTGAGGGATGTCAGGGGATGCGTGACGTAGAAGAAAAAGAAAAAAGAGAGAGAGAGAGAGAGAGAGGAGACAATGAGAGGTGGCCGAGAGACTTTGCGCAACGAATGGCTGTGTTTACATAAATTTCGCACGCTATACTATGCATAACGTGGTGCGACATCCCGGAGGCTTTATTAAACCTTACATCACCATCGCCATCATGGCTCGAGAAGGTAAACCAGGAGTGAAAGACAGTGGCTGCGAGCGTAGAAGTCAGGGTAGAGATCTGCTGTATGAGAGCAGGTTGAGGGAAGATAGCGTTTTTTACTCCTTTCTTTTAGCTTCTCTCCCCGCAGGCTGCGCTCGAGAGTTTCAAATGTAATCGCCTGAAGGTGGTGCTCGCGAGACGTGTCTCGGATCGTTTCACTTTGACGTCGAGAGAAATGCTACCGAAACCTCCCTTGTCTCTTCCTTCTCTCGGAAAGCATATTTTGCGCGTTCAGCTTCTTAAATGGACAAGGATTTGCACTATGAGTGAATGGCGCTGTTCATTATATCTTCGGTCAGAGTTTATGATTTGCGTGAAATTAGAATGAACAGCGAGAAAATTTTTTTACGGATTATTGCATAGTACATCTTACGTTTTGTCTATTTAAACATAATTGAAACAAGGGCTGCTGAAGCTCTTAAAGATTTTGCATCATTTACAATTAAATATTGTTATAAGAAAGAAAAGATTATTTCAATTAGTTTAGCTTTCAATTTGTCTATTTACACATACTAGAATCTTGTTTACAATCGTTGTTTGTACGGCTTTATTGGATAACATGTATTAGGATAATTAATATATTATATTATAGTATATTAATAGGTATAATAATAATTATACAATAATACGCTTTTTTATATTATAGCCAAGTCTCTGATATTCACTGACATATTTCGGCACAAAATGAGCGCATTCTCGTGGGAAATGCCTTTTGCACGCATATCAGTTTGCCGATATAATAAAGGCAAGGGCAAGACAGCGGAAATTTGCGAGAAAATAACCCAGAGTCTTAAATTAATGACGGAGAAATGAGCACGGAGGAAGGCAGGTGGTCTTCAGCTACGTCAGCTATCGCGATGTCTTTACCGGAGAATGACTTTATATACCGGAAAGATACGAAGACCGGCTCTCCTCGGTGGACCGGGGACGCGGAATATAGAATATAAAAGATACGTGGCGAAAAAAAAGTGCGGAAAAAAGCGTCGGGGAAAGGATAGCGCACAGCGCTGAGAAACTGCTACTGCTAGAATATAGAGAATTCGCGGGACGTGTCAAGGGGGACGAAAGAGGCGAGAGAGGGTTCGTTTGCTCGCGCGAGGCAACGCGGATGTTCCGTGAAAGTGGGTGATTGTATGCGCGAGCCGTGCCGGGCCAAGCCCGGGCCCGTACAATGCAAACAACAATACGCAATCAAGTAGTTGACGGCTGACGTTCGCATTACCGCGCCATTGTTGGACGCGTCTCTCCGACGGCGTTCTGAAATTACCGAGCCGCCCTGAGTGCGCCGAATTATACTCGGGCGTATGCCACGCGCGCGTTAACGCATGCACGTCGAGGATTTTTTCCCGCCCGTCCTCGAAACGGACGGGAAAGCGAGGAGACGCTATAATCGGAATGATGCTCTCGCAACTCGCGCGGCCGATCGTAAACGTCAACCGCCTGAGACCGCAGTAGTGAAAATCGTAAATGGTCAGCCGCGATTCGTCAGGCTCTCCTTTCTTTTATCTCCTTCCCAGTCGAACGGATTAGAATATTACTCCGGTATTGGATTTTGTTGAGTGATTAAAATTATTTTTTCACCCATTTTGGAGAAAAACGGTTTAGAGTGCGTTATATAAAATTTTATTAAAAAAAGAATCGGATATATGTATAAATGTAAATATGCTGTTACATGCTTACATATAAATTATTGTTATAGTAAATTTTACGTTAAAAAAACTTATAGTTTTATGTAATATAGTCTTTATATTTAGAAATATATTGTGAGTGCATATGCGCATTTTATAGAAAATTTTTGCATATTTTCTTTCAAATCAAATTAAATTACGATTATAATTTTTGGAAAAAATGTGATAGCATAATTTGAATTTTTTCTTATCTAAAAATAAGTACAATATTAATTTTTCAATTATAGTTCAGCAAAACAGATATATTTTGAGATACCCGACACACAAAATTAGTACTACATATTCTCGCGAAAATTGTTAGCGAAGTGAATGCAAAATGATCATCATGCAATATTTATCGAAGCATGTGACAACTGTTTTGAGGTAATGTGTCTAGTGCATTACCGATAACTGCGTCGTGCTACAAATTATGTGAACAGAATTTATAACATTGCGTAAACGGCGTTATAAATTATATCGAATATGCCGATATATGTACAACTCTATACATATATATATATATATATATATAATTTCCGATTACACAAATTAATATATCGATCGCGGATGAGAGAGAAGCGTTGTAGCACGTCATATTATAATTTAACTTGACCCGCGTGAGCTGCATAGATTTTTTCTGAATAAATCGGTTCGTCTAGCCGCGAACGGATGTTAGAAGATCCGAGATGCAAGTCCAGAATTGCGAAATTCGTCGAGAGCTGCGAAACGATTCGCGTCACTTGTCAAGAGCGCGCGCGCAGCTTAGTTCCCTCGATCTCCCGTAGCGTTTTGCTTCGAGAGATCAGGTGTAGCTGGCAGCGAGATTGTATGTACATATATGTACCGTATGGCTTTAGGTATAGTCGTCGCTATTCGTGCGCGAATCAGAATCCTGTCTTCGTGCCGTCGTTGCATTAAATTTCTCTCTGATACCCTTGACAACGACCGAGTCGCTCGCTTGTTCTCTGCAAAATTCCCGTAACGTTTTGTTACGGAAACCATATGTGAGAAGGAAAAGAGAAATATAGAGGTGAGTTATATATCAGGAGACGCGGTAGTGTCTCCGGCCATGTTCAAACCCTAAAAGACCTTAAAAGACACTACAAGTCTCCTTATCCTGCACCATCAAAGTCCATTTGTTGGGGGTGTAGAACTACTAAAATATAAAAAATTTTGAATTGCACGTAACATAACCTGAAAGGCGGCATCGCTACGAGTAATTTGAACCAAGAAAAAATAAAATCGGTCAAGCCGTTCCGGAGATACAAGCGGTCAAAAAGTGACGTTTTTCATGAAAAATTAAGAAACGTCGTCTTCTTCTTCTTCTTCTTCTCTGTCCGCGTCCGCTGACGTCATCAGGATTATATATATATATAAATCTCTTCTCGCCTTTCACTCACACCTCCCTCAACTCCCACCCACCCCTTTCCCTCCCACATCCCGCCCCCACCCCCAACTCCACCCCACCCCCACTCCACCCCCACCCCCACCCCTTCTTTCGCCTTTTTCACCCTCTTTCATTCCCTCTCACCCTCTTCGTCCTCTTTCACCCTCTTATCATCCACCTCTTTCGTCCTCTTCACCATCTTTCGCCTCTTCACCTCTTTCAGTCCCTCTTTCGTCCCTCTCTCACCCTCTTTCATTCCCTCTCACCCTCTTTCATCCCTCTTTCATTCTCCCTTCACCCCTTTCGTCCTCTTTCACTCTCTTTCGTCCTCTTTCACCCCGCTTATCGTCCGTCTTTCACCCTCTCTCGTCCTACCTCACCCTTTTTCGTCCTCTTTCATCCCTCTTTTCCGCCCTCCTTTCGTCCTCTTTCGCCCCTCTTTCCACCCTTTTTTGTCTTTTTTCACCATCTTTCGCCTCTTTCACCCTCTTTCGTCCTCTCTCACCCTCTTTCATTCTCTCTCACCCTCTTGCACCCTCTTCATTCCCTCTCACACCACTTCGTCCTCTTCAACCCTCTTTCGTCCTCTTTCAAACCCTCTTTCGCGTCATCTCACCCTCTTTTGTTCCTCTTTCACCCTCTTTTCGTCTACTTCACACTCTTTCGTCCCTCGTCACCCTCTTTCACTCGTTCGTTCGATCCTCTTTCACCCTCTTTCATTCCTCTCACCCTCCTTTCGTTCTCTTTCACCTCTTTCGTCCTCTTTTACCCTCTTTCATGCTCTCTCAACCCTCTTCGTCCCTCTCCTCACCCTCTTTCATTCTCCTCTCACCCTCTTTCACACTCTTTCATTCCTCTCCCCTCTTTCAGTCGCCTCACCCTCTTTCGGTCCTCTTTCACACCCTCTTTCGTCCTCTTTCACTCTCCTTTCGTCCGTCCTCTTCACCCTCTTTCATTCTTTCTCACCCTCTTTTACCCTCTTTCGTCCTCTTTCACCTTTTTTCACTCTCTTTCGTCCTCTCTCACCCTCTTTCATTCTTTCTCACCCTCTTTTGCCCTCTCTCATCCTCTTTCGACCTCTTTCACACTCTTTTGTCCTCTCTCACCCTCTTTCGTCCTCTTTCACCCTCTTTCGTTCTCTCTCACCCTCTTTCGACCTCTTTCGTCCTCTTTCACCCTCTTTTGTCCTCTCTCACCCTCTCTCACCTCTTTCACCCTCGTACGTCCTTTCTCAACCTCTTTCGTTCTCTTTCACCCTCTTTCGCCTATCTCGTCTTCTCTTACCCTCATTCGTCCTCTCTCACCCTATCTTCAAAAAATCATAAAAATGAAAAGGTCAAGCCATGTTCAAAAGAAGGTCCTCAAAAATTTAAACCTAGTCTGTACAATGAAAAATAATTACTCGTAATTCCAGAGTTCCAATTTGTTAATATCGAATAATGTATTTGTTTCAAGTAATGGCAGTAGAGTCAAATACATACCTACGTATATGCAGTTTTTGCTGTTAATTGTACTTGAACGAAAAAAATAATTAAATGATTTAAATATAGCACATTTTAAATCAAGAAACTTATATAATCGAACTCTGTTTAGGAAAAGGTAGAACATTTCATTTGCCTCTGCCTTTACAAGAAACATTGGATAAGGTATGTCCTCCGGAAGATCCTATAAATTTGAATCACGAGTTGCACATTCTCGTTCGAGGTATACCCAAGAAATCTAAAGTGGTTTGGGAAAATTTAGTAGATATTAATAAAATGTATAAGGCTTCTCTTTATCGGGATTCATATCTCGTAAATATTCACCCAAATCGGACCATTTCCATTCACTAGGACTCAAAGTCAAAAACCACGTCGCTGGACCGTAATGCAAAGTCATGCATTTTACATTATTGGACGGTTGTCGCCAAAATTGATCCGTATTTCTCAATTTTGCGAAAATACTCATTAAATTCGATTCTAATTCGTAACCTTTCAATTCGTTCAAGTATCTACCAGCAGTGTATCTCTCTCGTGGGTTACAATGGTTGAAAGAAAATAATCCTCATTACTCAAAAATTCGTCTTCCAGCGTCATCTGATGATCTATTAAAGGATAAGTTGCAGGAAACAGAATATAGGATTGTCGATGAGGAAAGCGACAATGACGAAATAAATGAGGTGGTTGAGGAATTACCAGCATTGAATTTGTACAATGTACAGCAAAACAAAAATAATGATGATCAAACCGTTTTAAAACGTACGGCTTTTCTCACACAAATCACTGAACATTCGGATATTAACGATCAGTATACAATATACCCAATACACGCGAAAAGAATCGATAACGAATCTGCATTGAAGCTTTATCAAATGGTGAAAATTGAAGATTTTCCAATGGATAATCGTTATAAATATCTGGATGTCATGTGTTTCCCTGATTTATATCCTGATGGTGTCAATGGACAACGAGAAGATAGAAACTTTGCATTGCCGGAATATTTATTTATTAGAACACGATTGATGTCGAAACATAGTAGATTCAGGTTGAATCTGCAGTATCTGTTCTTCCTTCTCAATGATGCTAACTACCGACAGTTGAAAAGTGGTATCTATTATACGATGATGGTTACTAACCCACGAGAGAGATACACTGCTGGTAGATACTTGAACGAATTGAAAGGTTACGAATTAGAATCGAATTTAATGAGTATTTTCGCAAAATTGAGAAATACGGATCAATTTTGGCGACAACCGTCCAATAATGTAAAATGCATGACTTTGCATTACGGTCCAGCGACGTGGTTTTTGACTTTGAGTCCTAGTGAATGGAAATGGTCCGATTTGGGTGAATATTTACGAGATATGAATCCCGATAAAGAGAAGTTAGGCATCAACGAACTAATCGCATACGATCCTGTAAGTACTTCTAGATTCATGTGCATAAAATTCAAAGCCATGATTGATTTTATTTGTTCGTCCGATAATCCTATAGGAAAGGTTATTCATTACTTCTGGCGACTGGAATATCAACGTAGAAGTATCCAGCACATGCATTGTATAATTTGGATAAAAGATGCTCCAGTATTAGGAAAATCGCCGGATGAAGAAGTTGCTACGTTTATTCAAAAGTACGTAACGTGTGAAATTCCAGATGAAAATGTTTCGCCAACGTTGTACGATACGGTAATAAGTGATCAGAATCATAAACATAACTCGTATTGCATGCGTACGAAAAAAACGGAAACTAATATATACAGAAAGTGTCGGTTCGATTTTCCTCGGCCAGTTACTGAGAATTTCGTTTTAAGAGACGTTATCACTTCGATAGTCGGTAGAAAAAATTTACGCAGTAAGAGCAGATTGTACGATCTTCCTCGCAAGGAGTCGGAAAGGTTTATAAATGATTATAATCCGTCTATCAAATTAGCCTGGAAGGGAAATATGGACATACAATTTATTAGAGAAAAATCAGAGTTTTTAAACTCATATTTAACAAAATACACGACAAAGTCGGAAAAATGCAATACAGACTTTGAAGTGATAGATTCGAATAAGTCCTTGGCATCGAAACTGTGGAATTTTGCAATGCGTTCATTAAATAACAGAGAATGCGGTGCTTTAGAAGCTGCGGATACACTATTAGGGAATCCCTTGTACGGTACGGATAATGATACCATGGTCAAATGGATCGATGTTAATGAGGTGAGAAATAGAAAAGTTAAAACATTTAATGAAATTTAAGCTCTTGATGAAAATTCTACAAATATTTACTGTTCGTCACTCATCGATGATTACTATCCAAATAGACCTCAGGAATTAGAATCATTGAATTTGTACGATTTTGCCAGATTCTGGGAAATTACGAAACAGATGTCAAATAATGACGAAGTCAAGTGTTACAAACTGGCATCGGGTTTATTTTTAAAAAAACGAAAAAAGGGTTATTTAATTAACCATTATCGATTTAATATAAAAACTGAGCCCGAAAAATACTTTTACTCGCTGCTTCTTCTGTTCAAACCATGGAGAGATTTGAGTAAACTCAAAGGTACATTCGAGACTTACACGGATGCCTTTAAGAATTCAGAGTCTGTTTTAACGAAAGTAATGAAATATCACGAAAGGCTCGAAGAAATACAGAAAGCTTTTGAGAACGTTGCTGAATTAATCGAGAAGCGCGAAAATGATCTGAAAACAGCAGACAGAGACAAATCCGATGACGATGAACTGGATTGTAATCCGATAGAAGCTGACGACGCGATGAAAGATCTGGAAGATTTTGGTAAGATTGACGACCCGATTGATTTATCGCAAATGATGTCGCAATTGAACAAAGACCAGAAAAGAGTCTTTGATGGAGTATGCCAAGTTTTACAAGATAAGAATCAGATTCTGCGACTGTACGTAAGTGGCGAGGGTGGTACAGGGAAAAGTTTTCTAATTGAAACGATTAAACATTGGATCAGAATAAATTTGGAAAAAACGACTGCCATATCTGCTCCCACGGGTATCGCAGCATTCAATATCGATGGCTTGACAATCCATAGAATGTTTCAACTACCGGTTAGTCATGAATCTACACCAAAATATACGCAATTGTCAGACATGGTCTTGAAAACTTTGAGAGACAAATTAAAGAATGTCGAATTATTTATAATCGAAGGAATTACATGTAACAATGCAATGATGGATTTAGGAACGACTGTATTCAGTGATGGTCAAGCCTATGTAGGTTTGTCACGAGTAAGTAAATTGGAAGGCCTACATTTGATAAATTTCAATCCAGCATCAGTTAAAGCAAACTCGAGAGCCATTGTAGAATATAATCGACTGAGATCTATATTCAAATCTGAACTGCCACAAATCAATCCGTCCGAGAAAAAGGTTGTGAAAATGTACGATCGTCGATGGGCTATCCCTAATATCATTGATGATGTGCAGAATTATGATTGTGAGGAACCAGAAAGTATAGTTACGTGGAAAATATATGGCCTTTGCAATAACGATGCTGTTTCGTGTTACGCTAATGTAATATTACAATGTGCGTTTCATTGCGTACGTATTAGGCAACAAATACTGAAAAATAAAGCATCGAATGCATTGACTGATGCTATCTGCGCGTATGGTGAACGTAAATATTGCAACATTCAAGCGGTTAGAAGATCTGTCGGAAAACGCTTCGAAGAACGAACACAACAAGATGTTTCGGAATTTTTTACGGCTCTAATGTCGACGTATTCCGACATCAATGATGTATTAAAACTCGAATTAAAGCACGTAACATGTTGCTCGAATGTCAAATGTAATTACAATGTAACTAAGCTGGAAAGCAGTAGTTTGTTAATATTACCTATACATTCGACATTAAAAAGGAAAAAAGGTGTCACTCTACAAAGTTTGATTAATGTAGAATTTTCTAAATGGGAAACGATAAACGGCAATTGTAACGAATGTAAGGGCACCGTGTTGAAAAAGAAAACCGTAATCGAATCAACTTTATTCGTCGTAGTAATACAGCTCAATTTATATACTTTTGTAAACGGTGCTTCTAAAAAAATTATCAACAATTGGATTAACGCCGTGCCGACGAGTAATATCACGATTAATAAAAAAAAGTACAAGCTAATAAGCGCTATATTTCACGAAGGTGAAGAAATAAATCGTGGTCACTACACGTGTATGTTGAGAGCTGACACAAAATCGGAATGGTATTACTCTAATGATATGGAAGTGTTCAAGAAAAAATGGCCCAAAGGAGCACAAGGGGCATACATATTGTTCTTAGAACAGATTAAATAATGGCGCTGTATATAGGCTGCCGTAAACGCTACATTAAAACATCAACTGTTCTAGCGCTGTATAAAAGTTGCCGTAAGCGCCAAAATAAAATATCGGCTGCTCTGGCGCTTTATAAAAGCTGCTGTAAGCGCTGCATTAAAACGAGTGCAATAAGTTTCTAATTTGACCTAGGCTTCATGACATTTCAAAAAGTATCATCAAGAAAAAAATTATCAGACAGAAATATGTATGTCGTGTTAAAATCGGAGAGACGAAGAAAAATATATGGTTGCGTTCTCACGAGAATGGGCGATGGAGGGGCCCATTCTTTATTTTCAATATTCATACAAGAATATAAATTCATTCTGTTGCAATTGAAATAAATGTGCAATGTATCGTTAAAAGTTATTACAATTATACAAACATTTACATATATGATTAAATAAAATATATATGTATACTATAATATAATTATATATTTTATATATGTACATATATACCATATATTTCAATTATTTTGAACTGTATTGCATAAATTGTTACTTATACAAAGTTATGTGATAAGAATCGAAAATACATATATTTGTAATACTTGAATTACTAAAAAGCTGCTCTATATATCTGTACTTTAAAAAGTAAGTGATATCCTAAAAAAATCATAAAAATGAAAAGGTCAGGCCATGTTCAAAAGAAGGTACTCAAAAATTTAAACGATCTAATAATAAATTATCACGAAAAGTAACTGATATGTTATTCAAGGTGCCAGTTCAAAGTGAACATACGTAAAGTGTATATTATCTAAATTTAGTAATAATATATTACCATGAAAAGTAACTGTGATATTTTATTCAAGGTGCAAGTTCACATTGAATATACATACATATAAGTAAAACTGATTACAATTTGATTCTAGAAAATAAGTGCGATATGTTATTCTTAGTGCACAAAATATAATAGTCGTTTATAGAGATTTGATTTGAAATTCATACTAGCCCGTACAATGAAAAATAATTGCTCGTAATTCCAGAGTACCAATTTGTTAATGACTCAGAAAAATAACATGGCGGCCTGCTCTCAAAAAACTTTCGATGGGTAGAATAAATAATTGAAATAAGAGTTGTGAAAATTGTATAAATTAAAAACCTCCAATCTTTCTTTAGTAAAACGGTAAGTAAAACGGTAGTAAACGGGTGTATATTAAGTAAAATTTATAAATGTACAGTTCTCAGGTCAACTACAATAAAGTTATACGCTTAAAAAGTTTACTGATTATTTGTCGTAATATACAATAAGAAATTACATATTAATTATTCAAGATACAAGTGAGAAATAAATATCATTAAAATATACAAAAAAAATTTATCAATTTGACTCTGAAAAGTAAGTGACATGGTTCTCAAAGTGCAAGGTTTCATTTGACTTACAATTTTCTTCAGAAACACAGAAGAAAAAGGTATTTGTATATAGTTTTGTATATTCACTTTGTTGTGTGTAGAGCTTTTAAAAATACGTTGAATCCTTATTCTAATCTAATCTTCTTCTAATGTAATACTTTTCGTATCTCAAATGTTGTAGTAATTATTCTGTAAGAGCTTTGACATTATTTCTAAATGGACATCGAGAAACATCATAGTTTTTTGAGAGCAGGCCGCCATGTTATTTTTCTGAGTCATTAACAAATTGGTACTCTGGAATTACGAGCAATTATTTTTCATTGTACGGGCTAGTATGAATTTCAAATCAAATCTCTATAAACGACTATTATATTTTGTGCACTAAGAATAACATATCGCACTTATTTTCTAGAATCAAATTGTAATCAGTTTTACTTATATGTATGTATATTCAATGTGAACTTGCACCTTGAATAAAATATCACAGTTACTTTTCATGGTAATATATTATTACTAAATTTAGATAATATACACTTTACGTATGTTCACTTTGAACTGGCACCTTGAATAACATATCAGTTACTTTTCGTGATAATTTATTATTAGATCGTTTAAATTTTTGAGTACCTTCTTTTGAACATGGCTTGACCTTTTCATTTTTATGATTTTTTTAGGATACATATATCCAGGAAACACTATTGTTTCTTCGAGGGAAGGGCATTATCGACTTATTCCGCCGAAGAGAAATGTAAAACAGAATCGTTGCCAATTGTTTGCATGGATGTGCAAGACAAGTACGCTCTTCGGAAGAATACGCGAATATAAGACGTTAAGAGAATACACTTTTTTCGCAGAGAAAAATGTTTGTTAGCGGCTCGAATTTCTAAAAGAAAAAAAAACCGCGCGAATATAATTGACAAACGCTCGTTTTGTGACATAGCTGGTCGTAACTCGTTAATTATTCACGGTGTACTATTAATCGAATTTCGCACAGAGTTATCTCCCGAGTCAGCTGTCAGATAGAGATGGAAATATCGCGTTTTATGCGACGTTGGGCGGCGAATCAAATCGCGAACTTTTAATTTCCGCCCGTCGTCGACACGGCGGCCCGACAGTAATAGCACGGAAACAATGCGACACGAGAGACGAAGATATCTCATCCACGGAAATGCGAGTTCCCGGCCTCCTTAAAGCCGAACGTTCGCGGACGATCGAAACGAGAGACTATACGGGATTTATAAAACCGGGATGTGTACAACGCAACGTGTGCGCACCGGAAAATATTTTATATTTTGGCAGAACGAGATCGGCGGACTAGCCTGATTGAAGCATTGTCGACCACTTTATCAATTCGTCCTCTCACTCGTCCGACGTACAGTTATATATGGTATACAAGTGCAATTAGAACACATATGGAGCTATATGTACCTATTTTTTTTCGATATTCACAAGGTTCGAATATTCAATCGGGATGGCTTGACCATGCTAGCGGATCACGCAGTGGAATAGATCGAGCTTAGAGCGTCTTTTATATCACCCTCCGGATTATATTCCCCTCTCTTTCTCTCACTATGCGTCTATATATAAACTATTCACCTCACATACGTATATATATTTTTTTTAATATAATATGCAGAGCTGTAATATACACGTTCGCATTAATCAGCACCGTACACGGTAAATAGAATAGACAATAGACATGGTTATCTATCCCGTGGTAGTAAGGGGTGGACTGGCTGCTATTGATTACCGAAATTTATAGGCGTCATAATGCAACAAATATTTGCAATCTTGCCAGTGCAGGTATCGCGGGGAAGAGGAGAAGGATCGTCCGTAAATAGATGTTTACATAAGGTAGCGAGAGTATCACGCGTGCGTTTAAGATATAATCATCGTCATCGCACGTGTGGTATTATAAAATATATATTATAAAATGTTGATTTTATATAAATTTTCTAAACGTTATGATATAATGTTTTATAAATATATGTTTAAAATATTATTAATAAATACGATATTCTAAAAAAATATCTTAACCGATGTTTTATAAATGTTTAAAAAATATTATTTAATAACACACATATATTGCTCAAAATATTAATAAAATATTTTAAAAACGTTAATTTCAACATTACCGAAACCTCTAAATCGATGTCAAAGTTTGTTCATAATGATGTTGCATACAATGTTAAAAACTATATACTTGCCAACAAAAATAACGTTGTAGCAATGATTTTTTGCTTATTGGGCTGCTTATAGATGTGATTCTGTTGATTAAATATTTCTTGCTTACTGGGAGTGGTCCATCAATGTTGACCCGCGTATCGTTTCATAAAACTCGACCAGAGCCTCGATATTTCCCCGTGATCCTACCACCCGAAGAGATTGAACCGTTCTCCACGGTCTATATTTAACAAGGCAGCTGCTTCCTCGCAAACAGCCAACTCTCTGGATCGATATATACGTAGATACACGGTGTGTGTATCTCACGCAATCGGTTTCCTCCATCCCTTCTCTCGTCCTTCATCTCGTGTCCTCAATATCGGATTCGAGACTCAACTTCTGTTTGGTTACGCGCGAAAGAAACCGTCGAAGACGGCATCGTTCGAGGATACCAACAAGCATCTCCCTCCTCGGGACAACTTTCGAGATACGAGGATTTCGTAGATAAGTTCATTATCCATGGCTAGGTGATCTCTGTAGAATTGACGAGGACTCGTTTTCGCGAACGGTTCGCTTTCTCAGACGAATATTTCATGAGAATATTTCGTATCGAAATAGAGATACCCCCACGTGTCACATCTGAGACGGCGATTGCTCGCCGATGTCACGATGGGATCGTGGGATATATTTGTTTGTAAGGATGTATATCCTTTGGTGAATACATATATATAATATACATATGAAACCATTTTTTTCCTTAGTCGCACATGGCGGGAAAATCAATTTAGAATTTTTCTCTCTTTCCATACATATTTACATATCTTTCCGCATTTTCTACATTTTTTTTACAAACACGCGCAAGTTTCGGAAATAAGATAAAATTACCTATGTACGTAAAGACCGAGTTTTTAATTAATATTTGCACGGCTTTTTATTCGCCGGAGCAATTGTGTGTGTGTGAAATAATTATCCCCGTAATATTAAAATATCCATTAAAACGCTATTGTACTTTGATATATATATATATATATATATATAAATATATATTATTGCAAACAATTTTTATCTCGCAAAAGGAATTCACGATGAGGGCAAATTTAAAGGCAGTTTTTGCTTGTTGAAATTGAGAAGATTTACTTTGCACATTCCGTACGCGCGAGTAATACCTTCGTACGCGTGAAATGGAATTTATTAGTCACAAAGTAAACGAGTTTGCATAAAAAGAGATTCTTTAATTCCGTTTCGTTAGCTGCGCGACGTATTTCGCGTCGCGCCGCACGCGAGTTAAAGCGCCGGTCGCGCATAAAGGTATTATTGCGCTCGTAAAAAGCGTAGTTAGAATCGTTTTCATTCGTCCTCGAGTTCACGTATCTCTTATCCGAGGAAAAATATAAGGCGCGCGCGGGGGATGAAAACTTTCGACGATGACGGGACGCGAGATGAAACGGCGAGAAAGAAACGCGATCGAAGAAACGCGGCGAAGCGGAAGACGGCTATTGTTTTGTCGAAACGCGCTTTTTATTCGCGTGGCCGAAAAACACGAAACTGAAAAAGCTTTTATTGATATGTGCAGCTTTCATTTATGTATACATATATATAAAATAGATATTGATGCATGAAATTGAATCTCTCCGCGTAAACGTGTCGCGGTTTTTGCGTTTTCCTTCGACTAGTAAATTCTTGCTCGCGCTTTATGACTTTCAATCTATCTCCATTTTCTGTGAGAAAAGTCAGTTTCGCTGCTCTCCGGATTCGTTATTTTTCTTCGTTCCGTTTATGCGGTTTATTTTGCAGCGCGCGAGTGACGATCTTTTTTTTTTTTTATAACTTTTCTCTCGCGAAACTTTCTTGTTAAATGCCTGTACTTTAATACAGAAAACGAAGCAGTAAAACGGGATTAAGAGAAAGAGAAAGAGAGATCCGTGACTGTTTCGGAAACTTTCCTAATATATTTGAAGTACACATTTTCCCGCTCTATGTTTACTTGATCAACGAGTATTTTTTTTGTCTCACTTATTAACGCTGAATTTAAACTTTCGTTTCAGAGCTCATTCTCTTTTCTTATGGAACTATATCTCTTAGCGTGTTGGATTTATTATCGACATTTATTTTGAGAGGGAAAAAAATCTAAAATGAAAAAGGTTAATCGGTAAATAAAATTTTGAACGTTTCTCTAAGCTTGTTGAAGCGATCGAAATAATAAATTAGTCGGTATAATAAAAAGTGGAGAGACTCTAGAAACTGAGAGATCGTCGAGGTAACCGTCAATGATGCCGAATCAAGTTTGCCACTCAACGATATAAATAATGCAGCACGGTCGACAGGTTCATAGTTTAGTTGGACAACAGCGGTATCTGCGAAAACTTCTTCGGTAACGCAAAGTGAGAGCATTCTGCGGAAAGTGCTCAAGCAATCATTATCTCGAAAATTCAGCGGGATGAGATCCTATCTCGTAATAAATGTAAAACGACGCTGTATGCATAAAACGAAATATATCGTGTATATTCGGACGATTTTTTATATTTTTTACATTTAATTAAAATTTGGTACGTATATGTAAAACGTTTTGCAAACGAGTGAAAGGTAAGCAAGTTAGTCACACAATTGACACAGTTTTTGCGCGAGCCGGCGAGAATTCTATCGAGCCGAATATCGAATGAGAGGCGTAAACGAGATTGCGCTACACGCGTTTTGACATACACGATCGCGCAAATAATTGCTTCGAAATAGGAATCATAACGCACAAATCCGACGTGACATAAGTAATGCGATTACCGATAGAGAGAATCGTTGCGAGCTTTCAATGAATGCATTCTCTATTATACGATAAACAACTAATTGGGAAGAGAAGGGGTGAAAGTGGATTTTGCTCTATGCGCGTTTCTATGCTATATATGTACGTTTCGTTCGGTGCATTTAACTCAGATGACGTACAAAGCAAAGTTTGTTATTTCGAATACCTCGGCCCCCTTCGGCTAAATACAAACGCGCAATAAATAACGACATGGATAACGTTTAACGAGAAACACTTAATCACCTGCTCGATGCTGCCTGCACTCTCGGTCAATGCCCACGGATGAAGTAGCTAACGAATTCAGCGTTTCCTGCAGTAGTTCAGTCGATAGTTTGTTAAACTGCGCGACCTGTTTGAAACAAATAACACAGTTAGCCAAGTCGGGAAAAAGCTGGATAATGGTAATAATAATAAAAAAAAATTCACTCCGCGCTCTCTTGCGCCTATCTCATCCCAAGGAAGTAGTACATCTACGTCATAATTAATATGCGCATTTATTAGTGCAATATCAAGCTTATATCAAGGTAGAGGTCTGAGAAAATTAAATAAACCGTGCCATTTTATGCGCGCTATAAAAATTTTACTCGTTTAAGAAATGTTTGCCGCGAGCTACGTAAATATTATTACATAAATATATATATATATATATATAATATATATATATATATATATTATATGAGAAATGAAGAGACATATTAAAAGGGATATAAAGTAATAACGTGTGTTTTTGAAATGTGTTTGTGTGTGCTGGTTTACACTGACACATACACGATCGCAAGTCGTTAAGTAATATCGCTTTATGTGTATGACGAGAATAAAAACTTCTAGTTTGTAGGTTCTGCAAATTTTAAGAATTTCGCGCTTACTCCCCAAGAAGTCTTTAAATTATTTCACTGCACGTATCGATCCGGCTATATATGACGTCGTAATTTTCAAAATTACTATTTTTTTCTTTATTTCCATGATCCATTAAAAAAATACATTGGTCTTGTCAGTCGTTGATAATGTATTACTGAAACGAAAACATTCTTCTCCTTCTATCAATAATTTACAAGAATAGAGTAGTTGATATACACCGCAGTTTCTTTCGTTATCTTATCGCGATGGCTCTTCGCTTTTCTCGAATCAATCGGGTTCGTTATCGTCAAAAAAGAAGAATCAGAGGGGCGGCTTGTAAAAGCCCACTCGCGCCGCGATAACGAATTTACTATCAGCAAATCGAGGAGGGAGAGAGCCGCTATACTCAACAAGTTGGTCTCGTCGAGGCAGATAGGTAGATGGTGGCTTTTGCTCGATGCCGGGCCGCGAAATGCGGAAATCGCGCGACCGAGCGAAAAGGCGGGAAAGTCGAAGAGAGGCAGGAGAATTCGCTTGGTAAAGCGTCGGCGAAAAAGGTGATATTTTATCGAAAGTCGCGGGTATTATTTGATTTTACGCCGATATTTTACCAACGAACGCCGGCTCGCGGCTCTGTTATCTGCACACTGCTGGCGAACGTTCTCATACGAAATGTTTTTACATATTTTACTTCTCACCTCCTCCTTCTCTTCTCTGATCGTCGCAAACCGCGAAATTTATCCGTGCCAGCCAATTTACACGCTCGACGATTCTCAGGGCGCGCGTCGTTAGCCAATCTCGCTATTGATGATCCCGCATTTTTCGAGGAATTGAAAAAAAAAAAAGAACGAGAAGAGAGAAAAATACCCAATCGCTATGAAATCTCGCTGAATCGTTTCCAAGCTTTTGACAAAAACAATTAAGAAAAAGATTCGAAATTTTTTTATTAAGTACATTATTAGTACACAGTAAATAAATATACATATGTATGTGGATTTCTTTAAAAATTAAACGTGGAAAGGTTTAAAAATTTTTTTCCTTATAAATAATTAACCGGCGCTGAAAACTTAATGGCGCTATTCTCGCAGAAAAATACGACTGAACAGAATAAAGAGAGACGTACAAGCGCTGTCGAATGACAAATATTAATAATTTATGAGAGCTTTTTCTAAAGAACGAAAGTACCGGATGCATGCTTTAATTCTTCAGCCATAGAAGTGCGGGAATATCGCAATAATAGTTAGAGCAAACACGACTGAATTTAAACGTTTGCACTGGCAGTGGAGCCGAAGTTTCCATTCCGTTTGCACCGTGGAGAGTTGTTCGCGAAGAGAGAAAAAAAAGGGCGCGTGCGACTCTGACGACCTTCTTTACGAGCGTTATGAAGTGCTCAAATAGAGTTAATGCTCCGTGATTGTTGGCTAATCGGAATCATGGACTCGCACGTGAATTCTCTCTACCGAAGAAAAGAAAATTTCGAGACGTGTATAATCAAGCGTGTATTATAGATATTTTTTAAACATAGATAGATTTACAAGGAAGACGCTTTAATTTTCCGTGCTAATTAAGTACAAATATTCGAGTAAAAAGATATATTCGCTTTATCTTCTCGGACTTTCAATTAGAGAATTTTAATTATCAAGCTAATTGCATATCAATAAATCCTGAGAGGTAAAAACGATGATATTCGAAGCGTCGAAGATCTCTCAATTTTTATTTTCCGCCCGAGGTTTTTCTCGTTTTTTCGTATTATTCTTCGCGTGATCGTCACGAGCGCGTTTTATGCAGTCCGCTCTCTGTTTAGAGGTAATAACGGATAATTTCTGTTTCGGGAAAACCCACGTTCACGTTCTGTAAAAGCTCGCTGAGTGCTGGGCGTATATCGCGTCTGTTTTTACCTCGTTGCCGAGGTGCATGGCAGCGTTTTACCCAACTGCAGAGTCCGAATGCCTCGGCTCGTGATTCTTTATAACTTCGATTTTTCCGTTTACGAATTTTTGCGATGTGTGCTTGCCGGGGAATTTAATTTTCAGAATTGCACGTTATCGAGCGAAGCCGTAATTCTAATTAAATACGTATTTCGAAAAATAAAGGATATCGCAAATGAATTACGGTGGGAAAGAGAAGACGAGACATTAAATATTATAAACACATTATATGTAACAAATGCGATACATCTTAACGTTATTTAAAATTATTAGGGTTACTTTTCTGGAAACTAATAAAAAATACTAATTTGTTAAGTGATTAAAAAAAATATAAATATGTACTAAGAAATTAATATCAGTATAATATAGATGAGATTAATAGATCATTCAAATTATTTGCAAGAATTGTTCGTATTTCTTTTTTATACAAAAAATTTCTGATAAAAATCCGAGATAAATTATGAAATTTCTCTCTCTCCCTCATATATCCGAAAATCGATTCTTTCGTCGTCAAAGAACGAGGTTTTATACTAGGGGTAAACTGCTGGTTTTGAACCGCCGCCGTCGGTATTGGCCGAGTGCTTTGAAGGATGGTTCTCATGAGGTATAAGTTATCTCGGTTGATTGGGTGCACAAGCTGAATATACATAGGGTCGGTTCTGGTTATAATACTTGGCTCATTTCTCGTCTGATACGAATATATCAAAGCGATGGATTACATGTTTTTGAGATCAACTTTGCCCCAAATTTATTTCAAACAAAGAGCTATCGCTATATATATATATATATATATATATCGCTCGTTATATAGAAACTAATTATTTCTACTCGCAAAATTATCGATAACATGAGAACTACTGAGGATTGGAGTAAAGTTAAACTAGTTCACACGATTGATTACTTTTTTCCCGAGCAAATAAAAAAGTCGGGCAAAAATTTTTTAAATTCAGTTTATTTGAATAAACTCGCGTCGGGGCACGGCTTCCAACACGCTTGACGCAATTATTTAATTTTCATCTCACTAACGCGCGTATTTACTAACCTAACGTTATTTTTCGTAATTGTCAAATTGGTGCAAAACGCGCGCGAGTCACCGAACGAATATATCGAAATAAGTCGAGCGCGCGCTCGCGAAGGGAAACGTCACTTTCAGGCAGAAGTGACGCGAAAGCGTTCGCTACACGTGTCCGCGATGTTGTGTATTTTTCATCCGTCGAATATGTACATAACAATCGCGGGGGACGTACACGTTTTTCCCCGGATCCCGCGAGCTAAATAACGCCGGTTCGTTACGTCGCTCTTCTCCTGGGCGCAAACAGAAGCGCGCGGCGGCACAAACGCGCGCTTGGTGGGCGCTTAATGTTTTAAAAGTTAAATCGGGACCACATGCCGTTCTCGCGGATCCGACACGGCGCGACGCGGCGTGACGCGGCAGCGGCCAAACGACCGCGTAGAATTCAATATCTGGCCGGGCCAAACACGCGGCTCGAATTGAACGAGAACGCCGCGCGTCGTTTTTCGATGCATTGCAAATGCGGCCATGAATCTGTTAAACTATTGGTAGAGACGACGACGAGGGGAGGACTCGGTGGTGGTCGACGTGTCCATCGAGGCGTCCCCGGGAGGGTGGATGTGCGTGTAGACCGGAAAAAAAGGGGCGACGTTTTCCACCCCCTCGTCGCCTACCCCTCTTCTTCTCGCCCACTCACCCGTCGACCGGTAGTCGTTGGCGTTGGCTCGTTCAGTTATACACCACCCGGTAAATAAACAAGCGCGCCAGTAGCGATTAAAACGGCAGTAGGACGAGCGCCTTGCGTCAGCCTCGTGAAATTGACGTAAAGGTACCGTTCCATGTGCGGCATGCAGCAGGTGAAGTTCGATTGAATGAACAGCAAAGGCAGTAAAGCAGAACACGCGCAACTAGTTGATTCTAATTATTATTTTTTTTTTACAATCACTTATGATCATCTATTTTTAATTCCTATACTGAAGAAGACCGCGTGCGGTCGAAACTTTTGTACTGTGTTATCGTATATAGAATAAATATTTTAGTTTATATCATCTAATAATGCTCGATTAGTTAGTCTTTTTATATATTAAATTTTGTTCTAATTATTATTGTTATTATATTAGTGCAATAATGGATTTTTTAAAGAATTAAATAGATTATTATGAGAATATAAAAGCAAACATCGTAATTTTAACTTTGTAATAATAAGAGAACAAAGAAATATGCTTTAATAAATTTTGATCACGTGACTGATTTGCTGCTGCAGCATGCTGCGTATGAAAAGGTACCTTAAATTGTTAGCAACGTCCGGAAATCTCTCAGCGGGGGTAAGGTGTCAGCCTTTTGACGAAGGTGAAATAGAGTGAAAAGTAGGAGGTAAAAAGAAAAAGAGAAAAATGCATAATGCTTTGCGCTGGAATGCTCGTTTACGCGTCCGAGAAAGTCTTTTAATTTTCAGAGATTTCAATTTTTCATTTACACATATACACACGCAACAGAATAAATACCTTGCACCAAAAATAAAATATGCACTCTCTTCTCTTGGTCCTTGTAAATCCATCACTGGAAATGCGCCATTCTCCTCTCTTTTCTTTCGCGTGCTTTTAGTGTCGAGTAACTCTTTAGCTCGACCCCGTATTCGAGGGTGGAGTAACAAAACGGCTACGCTGGAGAGGCCATTCTCTCGCGGAATTCCAGCGTATATACATATACTCGTATGTTACATATCTATCTCCGCGGCTGCTGCTTGTCGCGTATCTCCGCGAAATGCGGCCTCCGTACTAGGGACGCAAACTTAGGGACGATGCGGATCAAAAGTATCACACTTTTAGAGCAGTCGAGTCACGTTAATAGTAACGATTTCAGGGTGTCCAGCGATCAGGGAAATCTGGAAAACCGGGCATTGTTAGGGAATTTTATAAATCTGGAATTGTCAGGGAAAAGTCAGGAAATATTTTAATATTTATCTGGATTTTTTCACATTATTCTATACATTTATCTCAATAATTTGAAATTTTTACTATACATTTCTATACATTTATCTCAATAATTTGAAATTTTTTATTAAATAAATATTAACTTTTCCTTGACTCCCAGCACGCTAATTTTCTGTGTTGTTAAAAATCTACAGCGTGTTCGTTTATTTATATTTTCATTGTCGTGTTATTTTATTTCAATGTGTTTGATAGAGACCAAACTAAAAAATTTGATATAAATAAAAAAGGTGCATGATTATTTAAATAATTTAGAGTGACATGTTTGTTTCGATTATCATACATAATGCAGATTGTATAATTGATTTAAATTTTTGTTGGTTGCACGATTTAACATTTAATTGATTTATCATACAAATATATGCAAATTATATATTTGGAAAAAATGAATTTCTGGTCTTGGAAAATCTGAAAAAATCAGGGAATTTTTTTCATCGAATCTGCTGGACACCCTGGATTTGTTTGAAGTCTACGTCCGCTTGCGATCTTTTGCCGGGGTCTAACGCGCTTTGAACACAGTCGAGGTCCTCGTGCGAATTAAATAGCGAATTTATATTCCCGCACGGTATAATAACAGTATAAAGCAATCGTTTGCGCGTTTTCGCGCGAATTAATTGCTCGTTCTATTTACGCTATTCGCGCGCAAGTTTGAGCAATGATATGACGAGCATTCGCGAGCGCGCATTGTTTTGTCGAAACTATTTCAAAAATGATTTAATATTGCTTTTGCGAATTAATAATAATTTGTTACAAAAGCTAATTTATAACAATATTTAATAATAACGTTGATAATTTTGATTTGTTTTGTAGTTTGTTGAGAATGGAACGTTTAACACGATTAGAATCCGACGTTCTCCGGAAATAGATGAAAAATCATCTCCATTTGGCTCTCAACTCGCCCTTTCACCAGCATAAGAAATACGTGTCGAATATCGCGCTATTCGAATTTTTCGTACCATATTTTGACAAATGGCAATATATGTTCTAAATAGGCTCGATGGTCGATAAAAAAAAGATATATTCTTTTTATATATACATATCGCGCACGTACGAATTTGGGGAAAGAGGGCCGTGAATGGGATGGGGGTAAAATTTATTCCGGGACAACAAAGCACATGGCACCGCGGTAATTCGGTACGGATTATATCGGCACACGGTTCCCCTCTTTTCGATTCCGGGATCGATTTCTCTCTTTCGCTCCCGCGCGTTTTCCGCGAAAGAAAAGCGCTCGAGAATTTTTCTTCTCTTGAGCGGCGCGCTCGACAGATTGGCAGCTAATCTCGGGAGCGAATACGCCACCAGGGGATAAAATTGTGCGCCCTGCGGGATAGGCGGATCGCGGCAGCCCTCTCCGGAGAGAGAGAGAGAAAGAGAAATCGGATGAGTTCGGGGTGGAGAAAGCGGCGGAAAGAAAGGGCCGCCGCTGCGAGTTAGAATGTAAAAAAGTTAACCGGCGATGAGATTGCATTTTAATGCCAGCCGCGCGCATATCGGAAACAGATTTCCGTTTTTACCCATCTCTTTGCTTATCATAGACCGCAATTTTCCCCATTCCGTATCACCGCCGCAGTCGCCGAAATGCCATATCAATGGCGTTCTCTCCGCGGCCAGGTGTAGCTATAAGCTCTCGCGCCTTCAGTGCGCGATTCCGATATTCAATTCCCCGCTCGTGGATTTTGCAGCAAAGGAGGAAAAAAGAGCAAGAGTAGAGAGGAAAAAAAAGAAACGAGCTCCTCTCATATAACGATGCATGCTGCTGCTGCTGCATCGTTTACGTCCCGTCGTCGTGTCATTCGATGAAGCGCTAAGAAAAACAAGTAGCAGCGAATTTGAAGCTCTAAGAGTCTAAGGAAAACCAGTTTAGAGATCCTGTTCTAAAGAACATATTTTAAGTTAAAATCAACTTCTTGTTTCTTATAAAAATATTTTCTTCCTCTCTCACCATGATATTATTTAAATTTATAAAGTACTAGTTTTCATTAGCAACAATCACCAATAAGATATTTACTCTTTCTCGAGAGAGAGAGAAATGAATAATTATTTTCTAAAGCAAGATTTATAAATCACTTATTGGGTTATTTATGAACAAATCAACCATTAGACTTTTCAACGGTGCAAAAAAAAAAAAATTAAACGGGAAACAAAAAATTAAAAAAAGAGAGAAAACGTTCCTGGTAGTCTTCCTTTTCGCGCTATCTTTCCTTTTACCTTTCTCCCGAGTCCCTCGTGCGACGCGAGATATTATTTCGCAAGCTCTCATTTAGCCTGCGCACTGTCCTCTCTCTCTCTCTCTCTTTCTCGTTCATTGCCGACGCGCTGATAAGTAAGTGGTCGTTCGCGATCAGTCGGTCGGCGAAACCGAAGGGGTCTGTCGTGTGCCATATTTCGCCCGCCTGGCAAATAGATTCCGGCCGTGCATTACGTCTGGCTGCTCGCGTGAAACGTAACGTAACGTAACGTCGCGATAGCGCCGCTGCTCTCGGGGTCCTTCGGGACCTCGTGTTATCTCGCACGATATAAAGAACGCCGGGCAAATCTCATGATACGATAGTGTCGTTCGCGGGCATCAGGATGGCAGCTTTGTGCCGCCTGCGGAACGCTTGTCCTCGATTCGACACCGCACACAGGCGGAGGATTACTGTATTCGCCCCATGCTAGATACGTTTACGTTTCTTTCTTCTTTTATCGAATTTTTTATTCTACATCCCGGTAAACGGTGCTTAACCAGTTAATTCCGTAGAAATATCACGTTGATGTAATCTCTTAAGTCAATTGTTTATATTTCATACACAAATGCGATTATGGTAATGCAATTAAAATAAGGATTATATGTATATGTGATACATGTTTTTTTTTCTTATACGACTAATTACAAGATTAAGTGGTTTAAAGGTTCAAGTTGTAGTCTCATAAAAACTATTTTTATTTGAAAAGCGAAAAACGAGGAGACGAGAGAATATGGTCGAGATGAAAAGGTAAAAAAGACTTCTTTGAAACTCTTCTAACTTTTGATCAGCTTTTGAAGGTCGTTAGCGTGTAAAAAGAGATTTGAAGAAGAGTGCAGAGGTTTGAAGAGAGTAAAGGATTGCCGGACACCCGATAACTTTCTCGTCCTCATCTTTCTCTCTCTCATTCTTCTTTTTTCTATGCAATTCTCTCGGGATGCAGCGTTTCCGCTTTTCTGCCGAGACTTTTCTATTCCTATGTATATCGGCAACTTTTGATGGCCACATGCCGGAAATAAAATTAGGTCGTATCTTGTACTCGATATTATGATATCTCAACGAGTAACAATAAAACTGACCGACAGAAAAGATGCACCATCATACAATTTAAGTTCGTGAATCTCGCAAGTCGAAATCGCGATTTCATCAATCATGAGATATAAATAATGAGAATCGATACGTAAAAGTATTCGTACATTATGCGAAATATATTCCACTCTAAATTTAGATATTTATTAATATTTGGCTGAATAGAGAAACAATATTTATGTAAAGTAATTAGTTATTTGAATTGTGGCATTTTCCATAAGATTAACTAAGAGAAAAAGAAAAAGAAACAAAGAAACTTGCAAGTCTTACTTTTATAAAATTACATTTAATGTGATAATTTTAATATCGCTTCTATTTATATATGTCAGTTTTTATTCGTAATTTTATTTCATACAACAGGCAAGTAATAGGTATGAAGTCTAATTAATAAGTCGAGCTGACAAAATTATTTGCGTCAATTTTACAGTGTGCCACTTTTAGATGAGTGTACGTTGCTAATGCGAAAATGTACAAATACCGTGTTAGAATAGCCTCTTATTCACACGCTGTTACTTTGGTTACTAAAGTGTACTCGTAAATAGTTTCTTCTTACCTTATCTAACATCTAACACCGAAGCACCTGTTCAACTGAGTCGCGCCACTCGCTTTTGAGAGATGTTGGCTGTGGGAGCTACTCATCTTCCAGACTTGACTTTACAACGAGATGTTTTCAACGACAGATACTCGATACGGTAGCGTTGACAAAACGACTCCGTTTTATCGTGTTCATTGTTTATACACTGATATTAAGCACTCCATGTTTATTTCCAAAGATCAACTTATTACGATGTGACTAAACTATAAATTCTAAGAACATAGATTCTATTTCAGAAAAGCTCACTAGAAATTTATCAAAAAATTAAATTTATTTAATTATATATTTATTATTTAATCATAACAAATTAATTATCTAAAAACAAAATATATATTTTCAATCATTCGTAATTCAAACACAAATTGACATTTTCAGTATTAATTAAAGACTTGTAACAAAAATAAACGAGCGCTAATTGCATGTCTCCCAATCGATGCTTTCCGTACGAGCTTTCCATATATATATGTGTGTGTGTGTGTGTGCGTGCACACGTTACACAGAGCCTCTATTAATAATACGTTTACGGCGGTTAGACAGCAGTGGGTGAGACGAGGTGCTTATGACAGTCGAGAGAGGTTCATGGTGTCCCGCAATCCTCTTAGCTCCCGACCGTCCTTGCCGCGAAATGTCACCATTCAATACTGCGAGGAGATAACGCGCGCGCACGTGCCTTACCGTTTGGAAATTTAACGGGGACTTTAACAGTGAATGCGCCGACGTTACATATATCTACGGCGACGTTACGTCATGTGTTCGAGGGCTTACGTTTACGCTAAGGACCGGATTTCCTGTCGCAAATTGGCAATCCATACGCCGGTTAAGTTGGGCAAACTCATTTGCCGCGGTCTCATTGTCGCCACAACGAGTTGGATATTCCATTATCGGTACGCAGGTAGCTCGTGAATCAATTAACGAATATATTCGGAAATAATATTTGCAGCTGATGATGCAACATTTTCAGAATAACGTGGAACGGAAAATTGGCTTTATAATTTTTGAGCGCGAAAAAATTTAATCCGTGCACTTTAATTCGATGATTAATGAGTCCCTTTGAAAGCAAGGCTTAATATATAAATACCTAAAATGTTTAAAGTCGAATTTAATTATAAATAAACATTAACATAGAAACGATAAATTCGTTATTTAGCAATCGATCGATAGCTTTTGTCGTCTCACTTTCACGAGAACGCAAGATATTGTTAATTAATTAGCAGAGATAATAGCGACAATTGCACAATACGAAGTTATTTAATATCTAGGAACAGTCTGTTAGATTCATTCCAGATGCATAGCGATGAACTAATGTAAACTAATATGCAGCACGCAAGCTATTTGTGTCCAAACATTTAAAGATATTACTAAATTAATTAGTCAACTAAATTAATTATAGCGCATAATTGTATATACTCGATCAATTAAATAATTCGATTATCATAGGCAAGGTAACAATTCGCGTAATGTTTGAATGCAATAGCATGCATTTCTCACACATAGAGATTAACTCGAACATTAAACAGCGAACATTAACACTAGGCAAATATATGTATGTATGCGCATATAATGTTTCCCATGAGAAAAGTTTAGTAAAACTATTTTAGGAATAAAACGTGTTTTCTAAATCAATTATTTAACTGACCGATTAATAAATTAAATGATATTTTACATATACATAATACGGAGAAGTATAACAGTATTTGTAATTATTTTAACAATAGATTCTTGTGCAAATTTTACTGCGCGGTATCATTAAAAAAAAAAAAAAAAACACATTTGTCATTAAGCCAATTATTTAAACGACTGCTACTAATATATTCATATCACGGCAATTTGCGAAAAGCCGGCTACTGTAAAAAAAATAAAAAATAAAAAAAAAAAAACTCGTATTCTCGATAAATCGGTTCGATTAAAAATCAATCCTATCTCTCTTCCTATCGTTCCAACTGGGCGTGAATTTTGGGGCGCGTGCTATCTCGTGGCCAGAGCGCCAAAGGGGTGGCGATGCGATGGCGGGAGAAGATTGTGTGAGGTGTGAAGTGAAGGCCGAGGGGAAGGGGTAGAGGGAGAAAAGGAGGGTTGGAGAGAGGCTCGGCGAGGTGGAAGAGGTGACTATAAACCACGGAAGACAATAGCTGCTTCGGTAATAGAATAACGCGAGACCACGGCACGTCCGATAGCGATTCAATTAATGCCGTTATTCGAAGGGTGGGGAATCTTGCATGCGCGGCTTTTGATCGCGGGTGCAGTCCTCCCTCTCTCTCTCTCTCTCTCTTTCTCTCTCTCTCTCGCTCCTTCATCGTCCCCTTGCGACTATCCATTGAGCCTGGGGCTTGTTGGATATTCGATCGGATAGATTGCCGCTGTTGTTCAATATCGTAGGCACCTGGTGACAATAAAGGTCGCTCTGCCCTGTCGATCTCCCCCGTCGACTCGTTTCCCCTACCCTTCCATCCCTTTTCCTCCACCCCCGAGAGATTCAATCATTATCCCGTTGCGCATCCACGCGTGCATATCTGGACCGGGGCAATAAGTTTCCGGTTCGCGCATCGGTGACGGCCGGCGAGGAAGTCAATTGACCAAACGTGGAATTAAATTTACGTGATAGGAATCGATACAGCAGCGTGATACTCTTTTAGAATGTATATAAATGGCATGTTTAAACTATTTGGCGAATGTTTACGAATTAAAGTTCACTCGCTGCGGTATAAAATATAGATAACGCTGGGATAACATGTCCTTCTCTCTGACCGTGACAACGTCAATTTACGATAACAAAATAAATAAAATAAAAATGTTATATATATGTCAGTGGGATAACTTTGATCCTTTTTCATAATAAATGTGTATATAATAACAGAGCAGCATAAGAAAGTTTATAATAATTTTATATATACATATCAGAGAACTTATACGTTTAAAAAAGAATTTTATAAAATATTAATATTACCAGAAAAAACATCGCATTTTTCGCAGAGAAATTAATTTCGATTTCACGATTTTCGCAATGTCACTCTTAACCTTCGAATCTCTCCAGCGTATCTAGAGCGTTCTTTTTCATTACAAATGTTTATATAATGACCGAGCAGCAAAAGGAAGTTTACAATAATTTTATATATACATATATAAGAGAAAATATACGTTTAAAACGGGACAATTTTATAAAATATTAACATTACCAGAAAATGTATCGTATTTTTCGCAAAAAGATTAATTTCGATTTGACGATTTTCGCAATGTCACTCTTAAGGTACCATTTCATGTGCAGCATGCTGCCGCAGCAGTTTGTTACTATTGGTGAAGTTCAATTGAACGAACAGCAAAGGCAGCAAACCCGAAAAACACGCAACTATAGTTGATTCTAATTATTATTATTATATTAGTTAAATAATAGATTTTAAGAATAAAATATATTCTCATATATGAGAATATAGAAGCAAAAATCGTAATTTTAATAACCCTGAAATAATAAGAGAATAAAGAAATATGCTCTAATAAATCTTGATCGCGTGACTGATGCTGCGTACGAAAAGGCACCTTCGAGTCACTCCAGCGTATCTAGAGCGTCCAACTTAAATTATGGCAAGCACACTCGATCTCGCATTATAGTTCATTTGGCCGATTTCCAATTACAATTGAACTGATTACAAGCGATGAAAGAGAGAGGGAGAGCAGACTGGCAAAAAGCACTGGCAATATCCCCGATAGCTCGCTTCGCGCCCAGCGGATCGTCGCGGCGATTGCGGAATGTGGCCGCGCGTAAATGCGTAATGTACTTTATTGTCGTGCGCGTATCGGTGATGTACGACGCGCGTGAATTTCCACAATTTTCACAATGTCCCCGCGGCCGCGACTAATTTCGGCCGGTTCGCCGATTAACCGTATTCGCCTCCATTTCCCGTCGACCAATTAAAGTGTGTGCGTTCGCGGCCGGGTTATATTTCGAAAACCGCCGGCTCTATATCAAGCGCGTAATCAGATTGAATTGGCTATTAACAAAGCGATGCATCACGCGGATAGAAGAGGCGAGAGAGAGAGAGAAAAAAAGATATACCTAAACGTATTAAAATATAATGATAGCTTTTTGTATAGAGATTTCGATTGCGAAGGTTTTATTTGACAGCGACTAATTGGCACAATGGGCGAGCGCAGATTTCTCTTCTTCTCGAGCGGAGCTCGATTTTCGCGCACGCTCGGCGCGGAAACGTAAAAATAAAAATCAAAGTGCTGCGAGACTACACGGTACAGAAAATGGAGCGAAAGGAAAGCCGCGCGCGGATACGCAACGGATTTCGCTGCACCCCGATAGATACGATTTTATTTACCGAGCAAACGTTAGTCTCATAAAATACCCGCGAATCCGATTGCACATTCTTAAAGCACGCTATCGTGTTCGCACGTTCCTTTTCACGTATCATTTAATATATTGTAGGAAGAAAAAAATTCAAGCCACTCGTACGCCAGAGAATTATGAACGTCCGCAGGATTTTTTCCGTGAAAAGGCATGATTAAAACTTGTTTCGTTTCTTATTATTCTTTTTTCTTAATTTTATTTTATTTTGTTATTTTTTCATATTTTTATATTAAATAAAAATGCAAATCAATTTCAGTGTTTATTCACGGAGAGAGTAAATGCTTCATTTTTTTACTAATTCCTGCGGACGAAGAATTTTGTTTTAAATCTCTCTCTCTCTAATGTTACACGTTTTAATAAATTTGATAAAAGGCTGTTAAGAGCAGTAAATATAAAAATTCAAATTATGTTTGAAAGTAAAATCATATATAAAGAGATAATATTCTTTAAATCTAATGTCTAATACTGAATTACAATAAAAAATGGCAAAAAAGAATTAAACATAAGTCCTCTTTAAATACAAATACAAAGCGAACGTTTCGGTTATTTTTATATTTACTGCTCTTAACAGCCTTTTATCAAATTTATTATAATTTAATAAAAGCCTCAGACTTATTACGATTTAATTTTATATTTCAAAAGAAACAAGACAGAGAGAATGCAAGACGCGCGCAAAGGGTTGCACGCACGCGTGCAATCACTCTCTCTCCGCACTGGCGATAACTCGATAAATTTATAATCCGCGGTTGTGCCCTTCCGACAACGCTGGAGCAACGATTCATAATGGGGCCACCGCACGCGAATCATGTATCATTCTAATTGATTCTAAGGCACATAGGCAGACAGGGGAGAGACAGATACAGAGCCCCTCTCGACGGGCTCACACGAATGAATATTCATCCTACAAAATCGCGAAGGAATGTTTCCGGGGTGTTCCACATATGTTTCTGATAAAACGGATGCCGCCGGTGGAATTCATTTGTTGCCCTAATGGCAGGAAGCGCGAGTTGAAAACGATGAGTGGAATGACCAGGTCTTGGGAATTTATGAGTCCGTCGTCTCCTCTGCCCGAGTTTCTCCTATTACTTTAAACTTTAAGTCGAGAGAGAGAGAGAGAGAGATCACGGCTGGCCTTACACAGCATTGTTTCACTGATCCGAACATGAATTATTATTAATTAAGTATTGAATTATTTCTATGAACATAAATCTAATGACATTAATTAATTCTTCATTAAAATATCCGCTTTCTCTTGAAGCAATATTTTGATGAAGAAATTTATTAAATTTTAATTGAAGCTTATATGATTATTTTAGATGCGAAAAATAATGTTTACATATTTCTAACAAAAATACAGGTTAAACCGTTTCGCTGTTTATCCAGCGAAACAGTTCAACGATAAGTATATCGCGAATACAAATATCAGGTGCAAAAACGTCGACGGCGCGTGGAGCATTATTATCGAAAAAGGAACAAAGAGTCTGCGACTGCATGATCCTTTGTCTCTGTTATCGAAGCACGTCGCTCCGTGTTTATCAAGCAAACACGCGCATTATTGTACGCGTGGGTTTCACGAATGTTATTAAATTCGCGGATAGCGCGTTGGCGCGGGAAATTCACGCAAGAAATTTCGTCGGATCGATTGTGTGTTTCGCTCGTAGTGGGCGTAGTATGAAGCTAAAAGAGCCGACCAACCGCACCTCGTATCTCGGACACGGCAGAATCATTAAAGCTAACCCTGTTGGAGAGCTGATGGGTATGACATTGTTACGTGCTAAATTATATAAACTTTATATTTTCGTCATTGCCCTCTTTTCTCTCTCTCTTTCTCTCTGTCTCTGGGCTGACAGTGTATATATATATATATACATCGCGCGAAGCTTTATTGCCAAGCTGTAAAGCATCCTGGGGTGTGTATATATGTGTGAGATGGCGAACACTTCATATATATACTTCAATTTTATTATACGGTAGACTGCAATAAGGTGAAACGTATAGGAAGTCATTCCTTCGTTCGTACGTACACTTTCTTATCTTTCCCTTCCTCTTTGCGAAGGGGGCAACAGACATTTTGCACTTTCTCTCTAGCCCCGACGAGAAACCATCCTCCTCTCGCGCTACCGCTAGATATACGCGAGTATATAAGAATTTCTTTTCCTATTGGGAACCGTTCTGCTTGATATACGACTTGGCTAATGCAATAGATAAGACGGTGCATTTGTCATTGACGCTTTATGGCGATCGTCTTTCGCGTTTGGGCGACTCCTTTCTTCTTCCGTTACCGTCAACGAACATCATTCCTGCGTTTTTCCCTTCAAAATATGTATCTTTTCTTTCTTCTCCGCGACAATAAATATCGTTATTTCGATCGACCGAAGATCGCGTCGAATTAACAATTTTTATTCAATGGCGGAGTTGTTTCCCGACAAAGACCGAAGATGTCGAAGGAAGCGAACCCTCTTTATCGCTATCCAGGTATAAAATTTGAAGAAAATCATTATTGAAATTCGTTCAAGTGAGGACGGCCTGTCGTTCGAATTCGACGGATGCTTTAAAATGGAAATTTTACCGATCCTCTATTTCTTTCACTCAACCTGGCTTTGGATTTTCGCTGATATCATTCCGGATCGCATCGAAAGACCGCCAAAGTCACAATCTCAGGAAAATACGACAAAGTTAATACTTCTTTGAGTTAAATCAATATTTGGTTAATTTAGCCGAAGCGATCGATGGCCGCGAGTATTAAAAGCTTGTACTAAAATAAAGAATATAAAATTTGTCATTTTAATTGATGTTTGACAATCTTAACTATAATATGTTCTACAAGATGTGACATACTTTGATAATGAAAAAATTATTTTTGTTCATTGTATAATATGCGACTTTTCAAATTTTGACCCGATAAATGCTGGTGTATTTAAATATTTTTTAATTATATTTACTTGGACTATATATATATACTATATATTTTCTATCTAATGAAAACGCGCGACAAAATTTACATGAAATGGCGACGTTCTAGCGTCGACGAAATTGGTTTCATCAGCAACATCGTGTTGACAGGAAGATAGTAATAAAATTATTCTAAGTGTAGTTATAGTCTGTACAGGAGCAATAAAGATTAAAGAGAGGATCGATATACTTCGAACTAAGACCTGCAGTAGCACGAAATCAATTTACATTTTCGCCACAGAGTATCGCTTAAAATAAATTTGCATTTCTGATTCGTGCGACCTCCGATCCTCTATTCTCATCTAAAAGTATAATTTCTCCTGAAATATTAAATTCTTGGAATACACATTTTTGCTCGCGGAATAGCGAACGCGGATGCCTTTATCGTATTATGGTAATACTTATATTCCACTATACCAACTTTTCTCTACATGTTGTCCCGCGGTGAAACATGTCGCGGCTGCAAAAAAAAAATGTTTTTTTTTCCTCTCCGAGCACACGATATACCGCTTATCGATCTTATCAAGTGCTCAATGTGTATAACATCGCGCACGCTTGAAATAGAAATTAAATAACTACGTAGGAAAACAAATCTCGCTCCGGCGGCTTTGATTTCGACGCAAAATATTTTATTTAGCAAATGGAACATCGTGTTTTGTATTTAAATATTTTGTTAATCCTGGGGTTTCTCTGCTTCCTTCCTCTCCTCTCATCTCCTGAATATTATCTCGTATGATATTACGCAAACGTTTCCGCGCAAATTGAACGAATCATCGCACACGTTATCTCGCGACTGCGAGATTTCTCCGACGATCCCGTCGTCGGTTTCCGCGCAGCTTCCTCTGTGCGAAATGAAAATCTTAGCCGTCGATGCAACGCCATCGTTTGTCTCCTAACCCACATACATATACGTCGTAAGAGAATCTCGAGCTTTCCCATAGTTCATCATTAAGACAACTATTCACGCGCATACATTCTCATAATCGAACAGCCGCGTGGAAATGGGTTAAGCGATATATATTATTATTATTTAGTCGCGCAATATATTCACACAGAAAAAAAGGAATCCTTGATTCAAGTATATTTTTATTCTTGAACGCTATTTGATTGATTTAAGCATAGAATGCTCTTTGTAATCACAAATTTTCATTTGCCTTAATAATAAATAAGTTTGTGCGAAGTATATTTTATCCTTAAGGTATGTTCTTGTTTTAAAAATCGCATATGGTAAAAACAAACTTACTCATGTCACTTGTCCTTGCAATATTTATAAGTAAATTTCAGCTTCAATCAAGAATATTTTGCACTTTGTTTTAAGGATAAATTATCCTTTACCCAAAATTATTTATATTTGGCGCTATTATAAGAATAAAATATACTTGAATCAAGGCATATTTGCATTCTTTCAAGGATACTGTTTTTTCTGTGCAGATTTACGCGTTTCTTCCTCTCTTCTCTCTCTCTCTCTCTCTCTTCTAGAGAAGCGTCATATCGAGAGAACGTGAAAACACGCGCACAACCGAGCTCCCGACATTCAATACGAAGAAAGAGATTCGGCGGAAGTGGATACGGCTACTTACCAGCCGGCACATTTGGGCAAATTTATCGTCCGACCAACGCCCTGACCCCCGGTCTCATTCGTCCGGGCGTTTATGTTATCTGACCGTGGCATGAGAAACCTCGAGGACCCGATTTCTTGACCGCGCGCGCGTAAATGGTACAGAGTCTTCTTCTTTTAGGGGTCAACCGGGGGTTAAGATCGCTCGTTATCGGCCGGTTCTTGCGCACAATGTGTACCTCGCGAACGATATTAACCTAAAGCCCGGTTGTGTTATCTATTTTCGAGATTTAACGCGAACCCGACAGAGAAATATATTTATTCAGCACGATGATAAAAGGGAGTCCGATAGATGCAGCTTTGTGGGCGGGAAAACTGACGATGCCGTTTATGACACCATCGACGAAACGTTCGTTCTGTGCTATTCTCTCGCGAAGAAGATGAAGGTAGACATTAAGAGCGCAGATGTTATCCGGTGATTGATTCCGCTGCTCGAATGACAGACGGATCGAGGAGTGTGTCGTCGGAGATATATCACGTGGTCGTTTATTGACGCGTCTCTTTACGGTTCTTTTCTACATGCGGGATTAAGCTCGACGAGGCATTAATGATGTTGGTTTATTCGGATAATCGATCGTCAAATAATCACTGAGACTTGATTTAATTTTTTTTTCATCAACTGATCACTTTATTATCGGGACGAGGACATTGAAAACGCGTCGTCCTCTAATTCGATCAATTTTTTAAGAGAATTAAATTCTTTTATGTGTTTTCTTAAAGACATTCCGATTTTTTCAATTTAGTCTCTCGATAATAATAAATAATAAAATTCCATTGCCGTAATCGAGAATCTCCTTAAACCGGGGCAATAGAAATTCCTCTCTTCAAGATTAATATAATACAGGGGAGTTGGGTCGCGCGCGAACGATATTCGCGAAAAAGGGTAAGTCACAATGGCGGAAGATACGAAGGCGCGCTAAGAAAACGAGGTCGATCCCCTGCGACGATATTGTTCGAATTGATGAAGGCGATCTGGGTTGCTCTCTTAAGGGTACGCTTTGTGCAGCCCTCTCGACAGGAGAATGTTGTCAGATCGGTGGCAATTAATGCGCTTCATAGCGGTCGATTTCTCGCCGTTGTATGGCATATTCCGTCCTCCCCGGTGCTATTTAGAGCGGAAGTACACGGGCGATATCGTGCTGCTGGATCAAACGACAAAGTATCCTCCTTTTCCGTCACGTCGGCGCGCATAGGTAAACTCGCGCCTGAATAGAGTTATATGTATATCATCGTTCCAGGTTCTTTCTCTCTCTCTCTCTCTCTCTCTCTCTCTCTCTCTCTCTCTCTTAGCGCAGGGATTTATAAAGTAGACGCTCGCGGAAATATGCGCGCGGAGCAAAATCTCCTCTTAGACAAAAGTTTCCTTGCCCTAGATATTCAATTTCTGCGGAAACTCTCTTCGATGTTAAGAGAATTGCTCTTCTTGCACGCTCAGAGGATTCTGGATCCTACAGGTAACGTTGGGCCAGAGTGCGCGCTCTAGTAGTACCAAAAAAATCTATCTTCTTGATTTATCGCCAGCGTCCGTGTGTCGATTACGCCTCTTGCAGAGAATTTACTCGCGTCGCCTGTGCCAAGAACATTGCGGTAAAAAAAACAAGCAGTGAACTTTTCGAGGTCAAATTATTTTTTATTTAAACAGCGAAAAAAAAAAATATATATATATATATATTATTCAATACAATTATTTATGCATTCAATGGAAAAAATAAACATTAAAATAAAAAATTTATAATTGTATATTATGTACGAGTCGTAGAACAAAAATATATTTTCCAACTTTGTTTTATTGGTTTTTTTCTTGAAATTTCATTAGATGCCAGATTCGATATTTCAAAAACAAATAATTCTTTTATTGTTGGATAGACGAGTGATTTTAAACCGGCACTTGAAATCGAACAATTCATTTTTCTCGATATCTCTGCTTTCGAAATATATTCACGAGGAGGAATGATACTTTAGACGTCTTATGAAACATATATACGCGGAAAGAAATTCGCTGCAATCGAGATTCCACAGCTAGGTTTTTGCATAAGGCGGATCTCGATTGCAGCGAGATCGATTGAACCGTAGACTAAAGATGCGCGGTCAAATGCGAAGTGTATTTATTGATAAAGTTATGATCGGGTTCGGCACCAGCCGCGTATTTTCATAAAACCAGGACGCTCGTAACGGGCGGCACATGGAGCCGAGCCGTTTCTTCTATCTCGGTCGTCGATGAGGACGAAAAATGAACCGCGCGCGTGCAGGATACTTAAATCGCGCATAAATTTTTAAGACAAAAATATCACGATCTATAACCGTCTCATATATTGCTTAAATTAATTGTACAATAAAAACTTTCATTATAATAATTATTAAAATTAAAATCTATGTGAATCCGCGCGTAGCAGATTGCTGAACTTAAAACTCGCAAGTTTTCTGACTACGTAATTATACGTGTATAATTATTTCGTACGCGTATCTCTCGGGAAGTTGTGCCAAAAATATCGTGCCAAAAGTCTTTTATCTCAACTCGTGTTTTTTTTTCTTATTTTTGGAACGCAGAGGCTCGCTCTTTCGACGTCTCCTAAAGATTGATAGCGCGATGTGCTGCGAATGAAGCATTTCGGTCGACGAGAACGAAGTGGAAAGGAGGTCGAGCCGGACCAGGACCAAGGCGGTATAAGATGCAAGCTAGTTCTTCTCCCTTTTCATTTTTCTTCTTCCCGTCTCAACCCCAATATCGTACAGCTATCGCCATGAAACTCACTCGTCATCGACGGTATCGCATAGTTTCGCGTTGTAGTGTTTCTCTCGTGCATCCTATATATCCAACGGAGAAGGGCGACACGTTATTCGCGTTCCTTCATCGCGTTCCAAGTTTCCGGGAATTGAACCTGACCCATCGATGCAGTCCTCGATACGGAAGTAGCGATAGAGAGAGAGAGAGAGAGAGAGAGAAAAGAGAGAACGGACACGAAGCTAGGGTAGTAGACGAGAGTAGGGTATAGAACTTTCATCCTGTAAACGCTAGCTGTTGCCGAAAGTGTAGTCATTCAGCCGTGCACAACTACAACTGATATATTCTACAGAGAATATTTCTGACCAACTGCGTTTTCTTTAACCGGTAAACTGTATGCGCGAAATTAAGAAAGCTCATAGTCAATCCGTAGATGCAATAGTTTTTCACATCACAAATACATTTAAATTCCATATTCTTCGATCCAATAAATTTTTTATGAATTTTGATACCTATAGGTATAATTCATAATTTATAAAAAATAATTCATATATTTATGAACTATTTGATGAATTATATTGAATTATTTTCAGAGAGAGAAAGGGAAATTCTTTATAAATCAAATGTGTTTAATAGGAATAATTTGGCGAAACCGATGGATTTGGGAGCGATGTGAAATCGCCGGATGTCTTGCGAGTATCGGGTATCCATCGGCGATGGTCGTTATCTCTGATCACTTAGTGTACGATGTACGTGCGCGCTATACGTGGTCGGTGAGCGGAGCGAGCGAGCGATAGCTGTAAAGGTACTTTAATTAGGACATGTCTGCCGGCCGAACAACATCCTGTCGGTTATGGAGCATTGGAAACTTCTGAGCCGGAACTCACCGCTACACCGATTCGGACATTCGAGTATTACTCTGTTTACGAATAAACATGCTCGTTGACGAATATTAAGCTTTCGTATATTGATTAAGGATCAATGACGTATTTGTGTTATCAAGATTATCGTCCCATATACATCCTTGTTTCTTCTATTTTTATTCTACAATAATCTAAAAGTACATCCGGAAGTTAATAAAGAGCGAATGATCTCAAGCAAAATTTGAAAATGTCTAAAACGTATAAATTATCTGGAAGATTTTAATATTTAATAATCAGATCGCACATCATCTATCAGTTAGGTCTATTATTATTCTCACTGCTCGAGTACAGATTAAATCTAAGAACATTGTCACGCGATGTGGTATTTCAGGTAACGCCGTCACCTCGTGTCATATGCGCCGTGTTTCCGAACACGAAATCGCCGGCGACTTGGCCGATAATAAAATTCGCGATTTGCAAACTAAACACGCCACGGCAGACAATGCACGTGCGGAATGTATTATATTTTCTCGACGCGCTCTTTTTTTTCCCTCTTTTTCCAACGCGACGTGCGCCTCGTTGGGCCCCTCTCCCTCACTCTTGTATAAAATGTTAATATTTATTCTGCCGCTAGGAATTCTTTCTTATCCGGAAAGTAGATCGTAACTTCAGTAAACTTTATATTGCAAGCACGTCCGGCGTTCGACGATGTATTTCTTTCGTTGAGCGCGCAAGCTACGAGTTCCAGGTTGGTCTTTCGCGGAGTCCGCGTATTGTTTCCCCCCATTATTCTTTGCAAATTGATTGCAAATTACTCGCCGCCCTTTCGCGCTCACAGATTCCGACAACATCGAGTGCGAACATTGTTGTGAAAATAGATTGGCTGGCTATGAAAGCTATACGCTAGCAAATCATACAGAACTATTGCTCCATGTACATACACACAAACTTGCTTCATTTCGAGTATCGGCAATCGTTTTAAAGTTCGTAGAGTTTTTCACACATATACCCACACACTTCTCGCTCGAGTCGATACTAATCGATGAATGAATGTCTGCTCGATGCGAGAAAAAATTTCTAAATTAATTTGATATCGTCATTTTTTATCACGATCGACAAATATATAATAATGATGGAAATCCATTAAGAGGAAATGAAAGGAAAAATTATTAAATTATTTAACTTTTTGAAAAATATTTTGTAATTAATATAAAAATAATATATTTTTTCAAATTGATGAGTTTAATTATATATATATAAATTTAACATATATAAGATAGGCAATAAGAGCCAAATCGCGGATGACAGTGCGTTATTCTAAACGAAACTAAAATTTTTTCGTTAGAATTAAATACCTGTGCACAAGGCACCAAATTTTTACTTGGACACGGCCAAGATATAAAATTGGAATAATCTCTACAAGAGATTTTTAATTCCATGTATCCCCTATTCCCCCTAAAGAAATAAAGTGCGAGAGAAAAATATAGATCCGAAAGTCGCAGAATCGGGAATCGAACCCGAGACCTTTCGCTTGCCGGGCGACTGCTCTTCCAACTGAGCTATTCAGATTCTTTCGATTCTATACTTTTCTCTGTTATATATATTAATGTTGGTAAATAAACGCCTTTAAGCCAGCGTGTATAAATTAAGAGTTTAACTAGGCTCTGTAATATATAAATATAAATTTAACATATATAAGATAGGCAATAAGAGCCAAATCGCGGATGACAGTGCGTTATTCTAAACGAAACTAAAATTTTTTCGTTAGAATTAAATACCTGTGCACAAGGCACCAAATTTTTACTTGGACACGGCCAAGATATAAAATTGGAATAATCTCTACAAGAGATTTTTAATTCCATGTATCCCCTATTCCCCCTAAAGAAATAAAGTGCGAGAGAAAAATATAGATCCGAAAGTCGCAGAATCGGGAATCGAACCCGAGACCTTTCGCTTGCCGGGCGACTGCTCTTCCAACTGAGCTATTCAGATTCTTTCGATTCTATACTTTTCTCTGTTATATATATTAATGTTGGTAAATAAACGCCTTTAAGCCAGCGTGTATAAATTAAGAGTTTAACTAGGCTCTGTAATATATAAATATAAATTTAACATATATAAGATAGGCAATAAGAGCCAAATCGCGGATGACAGTGCGTTATTCTAAACGAAACTAAAATTTTTTCGTTAGAATTAAATACCTGTGCACAAGGCACCAAATTTTTACTTGGACACGGCCAAGATATAAAATTGGAATAATCTCTACAAGAGATTTTTAATTCCATGTATCCCCTATTCCCCCTAAAGAAATAAAGTGCGAGAGAAAAATATAGATCCGAAAGTCGCAGAATCGGGAATCGAACCCGAGACCTTTCGCTTGCCGGGCGACTGCTCTTCCAACTGAGCTATTCAGATTCTTTCGATTCTATACTTTTCTCTGTTATATATATTAATGTTGGTAAATAAACGCCTTTAAGCCAGCGTGTATAAATTAAGAGTTTAACTAGGCTCTGTAATATATAAATATAAATTTAACATATATAAGATAGGCAATAAGAGCCAAATCGCGGATGACAGTGCGTTATTCTAAACGAAACTAAAATTTTTTCGTTAGAATTAAATACCTGTGCACAAGGCACCAAATTTTTACTACCTAGTTAAACTCTTAATTTATACACGCTGGCTTAAAGGCGTTTATTTACCAACATTAATATATATAACAGAGAAAAGTATAGAATCGAAAGAATCTGAATAGCTCAGTTGGAAGAGCAGTCGCCCGGCAAGCGAAAGGTCTCGGGTTCGATTCCCGATTCTGCGACTTTCGGATCTATATTTTTCTCTCGCACTTTATTTCTTTAGGGGGAATAGGGGATACATGGAATTAAAAATCTCTTGTAGAGATTATTCCAATTTTATATCTTGGCCGTGTCCAAGTAAAAATTTGGTGCCTTGTGCACAGGTATTTAATTCTAACGAAAAAATTTTAGTTTCGTTTAGAATAACGCACTGTCATCCGCGATTTGGCTCTTATTGCCTATCTTATATATGTTAAATTTATATTTATATATTACAGAGCCTAGTTAAACTCTTAATTTATACACGCTGGCTTAAAGGCGTTTATTTACCAACATTAATATATATAACAGAGAAAAGTATAGAATCGAAAGAATCTGAATAGCTCAGTTGGAAGAGCAGTCGCCCGGCAAGCGAAAGGTCTCGGGTTCGATTCCCGATTCTGCGACTTTCGGATCTATATTTTTCTCTCGCACTTTATTTCTTTAGGGGGAATAGGGGATACATGGAATTAAAAATCTCTTGTAGAGATTATTCCAATTTTATATCTTGGCCGTGTCCAAGTAAAAATTTGGTGCCTTGTGCACAGGTATTTAATTCTAACGAAAAAATTTTAGTTTCGTTTAGAATAACGCACTGTCATCCGCGATTTGGCTCTTATTGCCTATCTTATATATGTTAAATTTATATTTATATATTACAGAGCCTAGTTAAACTCTTAATTATATATAATTATTAATTATCTCTTATAAAATATACAAGTGTAAATCAATATTCATACTTCATATTCTACTACATGAATTAAAGAGTTAAATGTATTCTCCATGCAGAATTACATTTCACATGAGAAGGAATATTTTATAATCCATGCTATAATTATATATACCTAGTTTTACAACTACACTCGTTTATTAAATAATTCAAGAAATTCTCGAACTCCTTTGTCTTTGATTGAGAAGAAATGATCAAATTTTCAAAGATTAAATCAAATTATAATTGCATAATCGTATATGATTCATTTAATTCCATAGATAGTCACCTCTTGAACAATGGTGACAATTCTAAAAGAAATTCTGCCACGTTACTTTATTCATCAAACGAGTCCAATTTTAGTCATCTTTATTCTGGTGATAAGTCAAAGTTTTACAGCTATTATATCTGCTGCGTGTCTATGCCTTTTTTTCTTTAAATTTCCCTTTCTACACGTTTCGCGAAAAATAAATTTTAGTCGCAGATCAGCAATTTACTCACGTGACGTGAATACTTAAAGGTATTATCTTTATCCCAAGTTAAGAAGGCGCTTAATCTTGTCCCATTAGCTAATTACTGGCGCCCAAAGAAATTCCGGTTTTACTTTGAACATTCTTGATTAAAACGTCCGTCAGACTTTGCGCGGTAAAGTCTTAAAAATGCATTCTGAACGAGATGTGTTGAATATCAAAGCATTTTGTTTTAAAAACGATAGAGAATTCTTTCTAAAAATATAAAACTGTACATTTTTAAAAAATTTGACGGGAAATAATTTATTTTGTAAAACCACAAAAATACAGCATTGTTTCAATTTGATGTTTTAGTTTATTCTAAAGCATTTTTTACTATCACTATTTTTGTTTAAACTATCCAAAATTATAAAATTATTCAAAAAATAAAAGATCCTTGATAATTTAATTTATAAATTTCTGTGAAATAAGTTTTACATACATATGAAAGATTGTGTTAATATTGACTTTTGTTAATAGAAAATTCTGCTAATAAGATTTAACTCGCTAAATCTTTGTTAAAATTTAAACTTGATATCTGCAAGCAGACACTCTGCAAATTTGAAGAAAAATCAGCTTAACTCGAATCGAATCAATTTTGCAGATTACGTAAAAAAAATGTAGACATTCTCATTATTCTCATTAAGCCGCTTTCCCAGAGTGTTCTCGAGAATACACGTATTTTAATGATGTATCAAATTAATTACTTCATTTTTTTGTATTTCTTCACGCGATTCTTCATGCATATTCAATTCTGATGACACAGTTAAAGATTCATGAATTTAAAGTATAAAGAATACAGCGCTTAAAGTTCACCGATTGATAAAAACTAAATTGGCGAATTTCTCCCGGATGGATTTGTACCTGATCCCACCTCGTTTTTTTTAATCGCGGCTCGAGACAACGGATGGTTTCCATTCTCTGAATAAACGCGAAAGCAGAAGGTGCCTCGTCAAACAGAAATTTGTTTCATTTGTCAGACGAACAGCAATCCTCGCTTGTGAGCTTGTCAAATATTTTCCGATGGCGCGTTATACGATTCGGGATTGTTTGCAACATAGCGCTACAGGCGTATCGACATGTCGGTTAGGTTGACTGCGATGCGGTCAACCTAACGGTTGCGGCGCGTAAAATTGATCCGGTGCGAAATCCCATAATTGTCAATAACCCGAAATCGATCAGTTTGCAATGGGTACTCTCTCTCTCTCCTGAATCTCCCGGAATTTTTTGTGAATAAAATAAAATTTTTAATATATTTTTTTCCACTCGGTAAATGAATACCAACAAGATAAGATTTCGTTAATTGAAGAATTCAATTCCAGCGACTTTATTCGCGGAATTGATTGCAACGTCGTCGATATGTCTCGTCGTTGCGACGACACATATGTACGTATCATGTAATGCTACACTTAACGCGCGAAACGAAGCCGTCGCGCAAATTGGATCGCGCAATCGAAAGGTACTCATTGATCCAATTTCTGCTGGTTCTAATAATGCTGCCTCTCTCTTAAGCACGCAAGACCTGTCACCGGAAGGAAATGCCGGGTCGCTAATTGGCAGAAACGCGCGAGAGAATTAATTTGATACGAAGATCGATCGCGTTGAGCTATGAAGTGTCTGTCTCTCTGAATCGGTTCACTTGTACTTCAAAGACAATGAAAAAAATTGCGCATGCGAGCGAACTGATTAAAGTGTCGTTGCGAAAACTTGGATTATTTTATTAATGATTTTATACGTCATCTTTTAAAATGGGAAAACAATGTATCCATCTCGAAAATTAGATTTGATTTAATCTTCGGCGACAGAAGACTTTGGAGAAGAGTCAAAACTCTATTAACTGTTCGTGTATCGAAATTCCAAAAAAATAAAATGTCAACTTTAAACAAGTTATTCAACGCAGGAGACGTCGAGTGGCTCTGCGCGTCTTCCCACGTGTACAATCATTTCGAGCAACAGTCCAAAGATATCTCACGTATCTTCATAAGTTTGCTGACGACGCTGTCGGACGAACCTCGGCAAATTCGAAAACTTCGGACGTCGCGAATAATTTTCGGAACTCCACGGTTGAATACGTGCCGTACTATTCTCGACGCGTAACTTTTTCACCGTAAGTTCTAAAGAATTCAGCGTGACGACATTCTTAAGCAAAGCAGAAGTAGAAAATTTTTCCTCTCCGAGTCTCCATATTCTTTCTCTTCAATCTCTATACAACGATTTTCTATTTTTTCGTATGTTTATCGTTGACATTTGAGATTATTCTTATCGTCGATTATTTAATAGATATGAAATTCGGTAATAAAAATTCAAAGATTTATGAATTTTCTATTAATTAAATACGAGCAAAATTAAAATTATTTTAAAATAATTGTCGCTTATGCGACGTCAAACGACACATTATATAAAGAGATCTACGCGCAGGGATATCGTGACGGGAAATTGACTTAACAAGTAGACTCAAAGATTTAATTTGCATTTCAACCACGAGCGCCGCTTTGAAGTCTCATCGCCGCGGGCCTCATAATCTGTGCCGTCAAAACCTTTACTGTTATCCGTTAAGTGCGATAATAAAAATCTAGCGCGCGCGAGGAATTTGCACTGACGACTGTTTATTTGCCGGCTTAAAACGAGTGGTTTGTGGCGAGTGTTGTTCGCAAAAGTATCGGCCGCGCGATCCTCCCATATGGCGTGTAAAAAAATCATGAGCCACAATGCTCGGATGAACGAATCCCGCTTCACTGACCCGTTCGTCATCGTCGATATACTCGTTTCCAAAGCGACGGACTGCGCATTTAAACCGTACGAATATTCATTTATTCGCGCCCTATATATTTTTTATTTCTATCTACTGACTGAAATCACTCCCTTTTCACCCGCTTCTGAGTTGTCTGATCTGATCTTCGCAGTCTGATGAATGCGAGAACCGGAAAAGCGACGAAGGGTGCGAAAGAGTGTCTCCTGAAGTCTTTTGTGTGTCGTGTCGGAGTTACGTCGACATATCCCGAAATACATTCCGAGTATGTCGCGAGACGGCTCCGATGAATATGCCGCTCGCTTAATGAAATTCCGCGCATTCGTACGTTATTAAGAAATGACTGTCATCCTTAAATGTTCGTTTTCGCATATTCGAAATATTACGCCCGTCAGTTGGACGTTTCATTGGCCGGGGAAGAGACGCGATAACATCTCTGTTTGTTTTTTAAATGTTTTCTGACTCCTCTTGGACGAGAACCAAGTGGGTCAGAAGATCACTAAAGCTGTCGCATAAGAGAACATACATATACATACATCTATGTGCGAGAGGATATGCAGTTCCATATCTTTTCTACTTACCAATTCTCTACTGAATTTAAAATCGATGGAAGAAAGTGAAGTAAAAGAGTACGTACGGCGTGACTTATCATACACTCTACATAAATATCAAATTTCACAAATGGCAACGTAACTTTCTAGTTTGAAAATATATATTTAATTATTTTTATCGTATCTACTTTCATTCTTCTAATCCTATATGTACATACATGATTTGTTTGTATAATTAATCAATTGAACAAGATGGTGCGAATATAATTATTCGCAGCCCCGAGGTATCAATTTCAAAATTTCGCGAATTTGAGGCTCGTAATCTTGCCGCAATTAGCACTTAGTGTTCGACGAGAAGTGGTTATTGTCCGCAAATGACCAGCGCAATGATAATGAAACTAATTGCTAACAATGTGCGCTAAACACAATTACGAGAAATGCATTTCGCTTGGTCGGATGAGCATTATCACGGCACGATGGTTCCTTGACGTCAAACCGCCGCGCCGTCGAAATAAGCCGGATCGATTAAGCCGTCGAACCGTGACATTTGGCGGAGTTCATTCGTACAATCCTAACCGGCGGCCAACTTTCGCGTCGGTCAACGTTCGTGGTATCGGCAGAAGCATTTTCTCTAGCTCGGCTGATCTCGCCAGAAAGAAGGGAGGGAAACTTTACTAATCCTTTTATCCAACTTCTCTCCTCCCCAAGACGTTAATATACGCGACTCGAGGCAACGCGGAAATCTATAATTTACGTAACGTCAAGACGTCCTCTCTCTCTCTCTCTCTCTCTCTCTCTCTCTCTCTCTCCGGGCGATTATTTTTATAACTCGACAAGACGGTTTAAAAACAGCAAGTTTCACTTCTCTCTCTCTCTCTTTCTCGATGAGCTTTTGATTGCAAAGTACACACAGCAATCCCTCCGATATAATCAACTGTCAAGGGATGCCACTCCAGGAATCGAAACAGTCCTGTCTACCCTTCTCAGATCATTAGAAGTGCGCGCGGAATTCAGAGGTTTAATAAAATATGTAAACCTATTTCTCGCGCAGCGCGAGGTATTAATATCACCAATATTAATATCTCACCATCACGCGAAGACCGATAACCGGATCGGAACTATTACTATAGACGCGCACCCAAGGTATATGGAGTAGTGACCGCAATATATATATATATATATATATATATATATATATACCGTAAAGGGGATCGACGTACTTCTTATCCGGCGGCGCCGTCTCTAAATCACGCCAACTGTTACGTATACATACGTACGTATATGTAGGAGAGATTCGTCGTAGACCGTAATTTGCACGGATCACGGACCAAGCTGGAACACGAAAACGCTCGGCTGGCCTCCGCACCTACGGGAAGAGGACAGGACAGAAATGGCGAAGGGGAAGAGGGCAAAATGTCACTCGGGTTGAAGCGCATTACCATACGGTACGACCATGAAGCGTACATAAGGCTCGGACACGGTGGGCTCGAATTAATTATTCCCTAACAGCCCCGAATGAGGTTCGTTCTGTCGATCTCTTTCTCCCTGTCTGCTTCTCTCTTCTCTTCGTCGGGTCAAACTAGTCCTCGTATTATTTTCCCACGCGTGCGTTATTGCGACGTAAAAAAATATAACGGGGTAATTTTGTAATGGTTGTTCTCTTTGAAGAAATAAATGCCGTTAGACTTGGCTCGTCAAGTATCGTTTCTATAATCGCGTGTTCCTTAAGCGAATGAATAAATTCTATACACGCGAGGACATGATGCATAAAGTTATACAGCTATTAAATAATTGATTAAGTATTTAATTAAAAAAAATATATTTTGTATTAAATGATATTAATATAATTTATTAAATATTTAATGAAGAATATAGAATATAGACGATTAACACATTGACACTTGATTCCTTAAATTCTGAAGTTGAATTCGACTTCGTGAATAGGAAGACGGTGAATCAACGTCAATTTGACGTTTCATGCAAAAGACGATTAAGCCGGTCTTCGTGCACCTGCCAATTTAGTTCATCAATTCCATAGATATCTTCGCAACAAACGTCGAAAATTATAAGTCGATGGCATAATAACAGAAGTCTCAATTTCTCACGATCGTTAAAATTCAGGCAAAATTGCGTCGTCACGCCTACGGGAAATAAGATTTTCTAACGACTTAATTCTTAACCCATACGTTTTTAACTCGGGGATATTAAGGTCCGAAGAAACCGGATGGTAAACGGGGAAGAGCGTGGTAGGAAAGATGCAGGGAAAGGAGGTAAAGGAAGAGTAATGACGGTAATACTATAGAACCGAGCGGGAAGGACGATTGCGCAGAGGGCAAATTTTGGATTGCGGATAGAAGGCGAGAGAGGGACCGAAAAGTCAAGGGCCGGGCGTTTGATGACGTCATCATCTGCTCTAATGCTCAGACATTACCGGGTTTAATTATTCTGCGCCCTCGGTCTCTTCTGCCGTTTCTCTTCTCGCTTTTGCCGACACGTAATCGCTCGCACCTTCGCGTTTCTCTCCTTTCGACGAGAACGAGAAGCTCGAGAGATTAAGAGAAATGCAAGTGTGTGAAAGAGAGAGAGAGAGAGAGAGAGGGAAATGGACGAGAGGCAGAGGAAGAAAACGGAACCAGTTATCCAGAAATAGCGCGAGATTTTTTACGACGTGTCGATGACCATCGAAACGATGATGAACGATTAATGTCAGTAATGTCAAACTGCCTTGAAAGCTCTGCGATGGTTATTCCATTTTAACGGCGTGTGCTTTCCGTCTGGTACGCGATTTTCATTTTTAAAGACGCAATTCTCGAATGCACCTGGACGTACTAAATGTGTCTAGCAGAGAAGGAGAGAGTAAGCGAACTTTTGAAAAATTTCGTAGATGGTAAAAAATTATCTCCATTCAAAGGAATATAAAATGCAAATTAGTCCTGTTTTTAAATTATTTAAATACGTTGAAATTATTTAAATACGTTGAAATTATTTAAATACGTTGAAATTATTTAAATACGTTGTCTAATGGATACGATGTCACAATTTGGAAATGTGTGCTGCGTTATTCTATTTTATTATATTATTAAAAAAAAAGCTTGGGGATGACATATTTGACAACTGTGATTTCTACACAGATGGAATAATTTATAATTTATATATTTATAATTTATATATTCATAATTTATTCATAATTTACATTCGGCAGTTTGACAATTCCGACCTCAACGTTGCGTCCAATTAAAATAATGACGAGTAATGTTTTATTTGGTGTCGCGCAATCAAGAGAATATCAAAGCATATATATTTATTATAATTATTATTAATCAATGAGAGAATCGCGTTAATCTGTTTTTAATTCATCATCATCATCATCGAGCGATCGCGAGATATCATTTTCTACCCGGCGATATATTTACTGTTAAAATGCCATTTGCTAGGTTGCTAATTTATCTCGTGAGAAACTATGCATCACCAACGATGTGAACCGATCCTCGAATTCTCCGGTGAATCAGGCCTCAAAATCTCTGTCGTCCTCCCTCTCTCTCTCTCTCTCTCTCCGGAGAACTACGACGTGACATAATATCTTCCCACCGATAATTCTTACGCCAAAACTCGCCCGCAACCTGGACACCTTTCACGGTCATAAATCCATCAGACTCAACATTCGGGATATTGATTCTGGGTCGTACCTTGGTCAAACCATCCCCGGGATATACGGGCGGCACGGGAAGAGGGGGATGCTGAGGGAAGGGGATGGTCGACCAGAGGAAAAATGTTGTACGTGCTCGATCACGGTGCTATCTGGGCCGCCCCGACGATTGAATAATGGCGCCCGCGCTTTCGCGTCTACGAGAACCGGAGCGTTCTCGCGCATTCGCAGACACGTCGTAACGCATAGATATCCGCGAACGCGTCGATTAAGATTATATAATATATCCGCACGCGCGAGAGAGCCGGAGACGCCGGGCGAATAATTTACCCCTGGGATACCATTTTGCGACCGCGGCGCGGAGAATTTCATATCCGTCTGAGACGCCTGATAACGGCGAGCGACGACGCCGTCGCGTCGCTGCGAAGAAGAGGGTGAGAAGAGAGCGATGGTCGCCCTCGCGAAATATTATGGCACCCGCGTCATTTCCGCGCGCTGATTGGAAATTGTCACCCGTACCGTCGCCACGGAACTATCTCTGCTCCATTGCCCGCGCGGATATTAGCCGGAAACGCGGCCGTGCCGCGGCGCGAAAACTTTTTGATTGCGTTTCGCAATTCGGGAGGAATCGCCGCGTCGAGTCGGGAGATTCGCGCAGATATGCATATGAATATATATATATATATATATATATATATATATATCCCGCTGTTTCTGTTTTCTGTTCGGTCTTTGATGAACTGCGCGGATTCCGCGCCGCGGTTGGTGCGACCCCCGACGCGGAAACCGACGCGGGTGTTGCTGATAATGACGCATCACCGTAAACGCGATCGTATATATGTATATATGCGCGCGTCACCGAACATTTTCGGACTGCATCCCTTGGACCCGATCTTTTTTTTTTTTCGATCCTTTTTCCTGGATTTCATAGCTTCGGACGATAAGCCGGCGGAATATTTTTTTTCGCGCGGTTAGGCAAAAATCTGTTTTCCCGCGTTGAAAGCTTCACACCGGACGATTTTATAGTGAATGGATCATCTACGACTTTCGATCTCTGATTTTTTTACGCAGTCGCGTTTTTCTTATATATATATTTTGATACGCATTTTTCCGTATGAATGATACATAATAAAAAATATATAGGACTAAATTTGTTTGATTAAATGACGAGAGTTAGAATTTTTGAAAAAAAAAAAAAAAAAGTTTTTTGAAGGGCAAATAACATAAGAGAGATGTTAGAAAAATATTTCGCGTCTTGGGTCAGGAAAAGATTGTATATTGTATAAAAGGACAGAAAAGTCTCGGCTTTTCCGAGCTTTTTCTCTTGCGAATGTATAAAGGATAAGGTACTACAAAGAATGAAGTACGTATGTACAAGGAGGGATCTAGTAGGCGACTACACATTGTATCTACAAGTGTTTATCGATATCTCCCCGGAGATATAAGCTATATACGATAAAATCACATATTCGAACGCGTATGAAAAATTCATATATTCAAACAAACCTTCAGTGCGCGATCTTATTTTTTTCCTCGCCAACGACAATCCCGGACACAGTTCTCGTTATCTTCAATGTGCAACGGCGCGGAATCAGCGGCATATTACATTGCCGTGGACGATAAAATCCCCACGCGGAGACGAATTTAATATCGTATCATCTACATTTAATCTTGCCCGAGACTGACGATAAATTCGAATGAAATCCCGATCAGATATTCGAAAGTGGGGGGAAAAACAGCCAGGAAAAATGTTTCTTTAATAGCGCCGCGCCTCGCTGATGTGTTGCGCGAGAGAAAACCCCGGAACAATATACAGGGTGTCCGGTAACTAACGGACCAATGATTAAGGGCGGATTCTCTGGCCAATTTGGAGACAATTTTTCCTTAGCAAAAATGTTGAGAAGTCAATAATTTTCGAGTTATAAGCGATTGAAAAAAATGGGTTTTTGGAGTTAAAAGTCTAACATAATTACATTCTTCAGTTAATTTCAGGTAAAGTTTATTATAATAAAATTTTAATTTGAGGCGTAGTTATAAAAATACAAAATGACAAATATTGGAAAGTTGTAAAAAATGATGACCTTTTTCGACATTTTCGCTGAGAAAAAATCGTTCCCAAATTGACCAAAGAATCCATTTGTAATCGTTGGTCCATTAGTTACCGGACACCCTGTATATATATATATATATATATAAATATATATAAAAATCCCGAACGCAACAAAACACGCGTTTGATACGGCCTCGTTGAAATTTCAAAAACATACACGATCGGATTTCGGTCGTGCCTTGCGTCGTCCAAATTCGCGCGGAACCACATTGATTTTTAACGCGGGCTGGCATACACAGGCCGAATTCTCTCTCTCTCTCTCTCTTTCGCCACACCAAACATCCCGAAAACCTCTCTGAAAATACTATACACGTACATACTTACGTACACATTACGGACGCAGCACGGTTGCGCAGCACGTGCGCGCGAGAGAGGACAGTTTGAGTAGGCAGCTGCATTTGCGGACGAGGTGGTGGAGCGTATTCCTGTCGAGTGCTCATCGTGAATTGGTTTTGCAGCGCGCGAGATAGCCAAGTTTTATCTGCGAAAGAGTGTTTCACCGCTAAAAACTTGTCGAGAGAACGATGAAACCGTAGTTTTCAAACGCGAAAACAAAACTCGTTGATTAACTTCTCGCTAAATGTCACGATTCAATATTAATGTAATTAATTTATGCGTAGGTTTGATTTATTTCCTTAACTGGTAAATTCTTTCTCGGAATTGACATAAAAGATGAATTTACATAAATATATCCATATGCAAATCTTTCGATAAACGAAAAAAAAGGCAGAAAGCGCTCGATCAATTTTCTGAAATTAATGGCACATGATCGACAAGTGGATTATTGAACAGAGTTGCAATCGCACGCTGGTCAACACACAAAGGATACGCATGCTACGTCGCCGTCGCACATGCATGTTTGCGTGTTGACAAATCGTGAGCGAACTAAACGATTGTTTAGATCGTGGGCAGTAACGATCGCCCGCCAAGGAAGAAGGAATCAAACGGAAGCTAATCAAACCAGCACGCGCCGCGATTTAACGCGATTATCGTTATCCTCGGTAATTGCTCGCTCCGTGATTAGCAAAGTGGTCAGAGAGATCCGTTTCTCGTGCGATCGAATGACAGGAGCGATCTGACGTATTCCGATTGTCTAATTATCTCAACGGGAAATTCTCCGATTTCGCTAAACTTGAGACAAAGTACGCTTTGAACACTTTAAGTATATCCTTGATCATCGAATACTTTTACACTTATGGAAATAATTAAAAAAAAACATTCTAATTAACTACTTTCCTAATTTATTCGCGAAGGGTGGCTTCTCCCATTCTTCTTGCGCCGTCTGATTCAATTATCGCGAACGCGCCAAATTAATTCCGCGTTATTGCAATGAAGTTATCACTACAATTATCTCCGTTACTAGGGGAACGATTAGAGATCTTCCGAATTAGCGCGCTAATTCCCCAATTATTTTTCAGCTACTACCAGGTGTAGCGTTCGCGCGCGAAAGTGCTCCCTCTTTCTCTCTCCAAAGGAGATTCGCACTCTCTCGCTCAAGTCCACCACCGCCCCGGAACGGAGGATTTATGACCCCACCCGATAATCCTTCGTTGCTCCTTTTTGGAAATAAACGTCTCCTCTCTCTTTCTCTCTTGCGCCGGCCACACTCGACGTCGGCGAATCGAGAAACGGGATGGACGTCGTCGGCGGCGGCGGCCTCGTATTAATCACTCCGTTGCAGACAGAGCGCGTTACACCCTGGCAGATAACGTTATCGCGTCGGTTTCTATTACGCCGTAACATTTTCCGAAGCGAAGAGCGGTCGGCCGGCCCGATAATGGTCGGCGCAACCTGCAACGTTCGTTCGTCTAGGCTGCAATTTATAAATGCCGCTTCGCTTACATATTCGCGCGCACTCCGAGGGAGCTGGTCTTCCCTCACGCGGCTTTGCTCCCTTCAAGCGTGATGACGCGGCCATTTTCCACGGCAATCTGTATATATGAATGTACTATATTATGTACGAATCCCTCGCGTTAGTTCTTAAGCCCTGAGAGAAGAGAGCTGCGACAGAGCGCATCAAGGATCGCAGCATTGTAAATCTTGCTGAATTTCTCGCTTTGAAATAGCATACAATTATGTATGTTATTATTGATTAGGTGTTACAGATGATATCTATCAAAAGTGCAATTTTTTTGTTATAAACATAAATTATATTCTAAATTAATTAAATTGTTTAACGCAATTTATCGCAACTATATGAATGTATTTTTCGGAAATAATATTTTATTTATTTTTATATATATATTGATTTTATTATATACATATATTAATTTTATGATGTAATATAATGAAATATAATGTTACATATTGAAAATAACATATAATATTACTTATTATCAGAAAATTTCAGAAAAACATGGTTACAATATTATTTGTAGAATAAAACTGTAGAGAGATATTGATATTTTTTTTTTAGTGATTTATCTGATTTTTTCAATATTATGTATTATAATATAATTATGTTGTATTATTAATATTTAATATTATGTAATATGTACAATAATTATGTTAAGGTAGTAGATATTAAACTGACTACACTGGCTGTCTATTAGATTTGTTAAACTACAGGTATATTTATTGACGTTTCGACCATACGGGTTGTGGTCCTTTTCAAAATTACAATAGAAGCATTCTAGAAATTAATGTACATGCAATCAACATTTAAATTGAAAACGTGAAATGTAACAAATGAGACTTACAATGAGTTACTGCATATCGTTATTGACATTTAAAAATACGCTCCGGTGAGACTTAACTTAAGATCGGATGGTAAATTAACTGCGTTTCACTTGTGTCATCTTGCCACGACTGAGCACACTGTACTAACGAATAAACACGCCGAAAATTATGTCAAAGTTAAAAGTTAACAATATTTACATTCTCGCTAAATTGTGATGTACCATGTGGCAAATTACTAAAATAAAATATAAAAATAAAAAATAAAATATAAAAGGTATAAGATAATAAAAAGATAAATAAATAACTAAATAGATAGATATATTCGGTTCGCTTATGTCATCCTGCCTTAACATACCAATAATAAACTACTAATAATAGCTCCCAACGATGTATGTTAAAAATTTTTTACTTCAATTTCTAAACAAACTGTCATATATCGTACTAAAACTTTCAGTGTCTTTCTGTAAATTGATCGTGGAATTCAATTTCTTGATAAAGTACATTTCGGCTATTTCTCTTTTTCTTCTATTGTTTTCTTTATGCAGAATTAAAGGATTCGACCAATCAAATTCATGTCCTTGATTAATTCTGTGCTCACTAACAACAGAAAAATTGCTCGCTGAATTTTTAATATTACGTCGGTGTTCGTTAATCCTAGTACTAAGATGTCTTTTTGTCTGCCCTACATAATTAGAATCACAATTGTTACAATTAATACAATAGACTACGCCGGTTTGCTTATTAATATCTAAATTATCTTTCCCCGATTTTATTAAACAGTTCAGTTTTTTGGGGATGGTAAAAATTACGTTAAGGTTCTTTTTGTTTAGAAATCTATATATGTCATTAGTAAACCGATTACAATATGGAATGACGATGAAATTTTCCCTCGAAACATCCGTCGAATCTACATTTATAATTTTTTTATCCTCATTGTTTATAGGTTGTGACAGCTTGTGGGTTTTATCATTGACATGTTTATTAATGAGTTTTTCCGGGAAGCAATTATTTTTCAAAATATTCTTTACAATTTTTAAATTAGAGCCATGAAACCGTTTGTTAGATAAATTTATTGCATGGTCAACTAAATTGGTAATGGTGTTAATTTTATATTTCGTCGGATGATTCGAGAAAAAATTGATGTATCTTATAAATATAAATTTAACATATATAAGATAGGCAATAAGAGCCAAATCGCGGATGACAGTGCGTTATTCTAAACGAAACTAAATTTTTTCGTTAGAATTAAATACCTGTGCACAAGGCACCAAATTTTTTTACTTGGACACGGCCAAGATATAAAATTGGAATAATCTCTTGATGTATCTTCCTGAGAATGTTGGTTTTCTGTACCAGTTAGTTATGAGCTTATTATCATCCCTGTGGACAATTGTATTCAAAAAGCTGAGTGAATTATTAGTTTCAGTCTCATAAGTAAAAGTTAGTCTTGGGTGATAGCTATTAAACACCTCGCTCACCTCTAAATTATTAAGAGTACGTTCGTCAATTAAGTTGTTCTTTTGCCAAGATTTTAATAAGTCGTTAATTCTTTGAGATACATTGTTTATCGGGTCTTTTTCATGATTTTATATGTCGATGTGTCACTCAACAATTCAGTCATCTGACGCACGTATTTGTCCTTGTTCATAATGACAGTGACTTGTCCCTTATCCGCTCGCGTTACAAAAATATCTTTGTTGTCATTTAAAAACTTTTTACATTTTGAGAATTCGATTAGAATATGTCTATTTATAAAATCTTGATGTTTTCTTTTGTTTTTAAGTCTATTCAAAGAATTATTCAAAGAATTAGCGATGCAGTTACGCGTATCATTCAGTAGGTTGCCCTTCAATCGGTGGCTATTAATTCAAAGTTTTTTATTACGTTAAGAGCAAATAACTCAGAATCTTTTTCACTATTATGATTAAACGGCAATCCGAATTTTCCCCCCAAGCTCAGAAACCTAAGTATGTTCTCTGGTACTACTTTATCAGAATTATTAATTATCCATTTATTATAATCGAAATTGAAAAACCCACTATATAGCTTATTTTGACGATTGAGAAGCAGATCAAATTTTTTAATTAATTTACCTTTAATTATATTTTTATGTTTTAGAACTTTTAGATTCTGTAATTCTTTAAACTCTTTAAGTAAATTATTCGGTAGCGCAGTTTGCAGATTCCTTTCTAATTGTCTGCTTCTTACATTAGAACGATTTAAGAAAAAGTTAATGTCCTTAATTTCTAGGTTCAAGAGCATATGGATTGCCGAAGATCCACAAAGCGGGAACCCCCTTAAGAATTATCATCTCTTCTATTGGGAGTCCAACGTATATGATGGCAAATTATTTACACTCTATCTTACTAAATTCAATTCAAAAACCTCGATCGTTCGTCAAAGATAGTTGGGAGTTCGTCAAATCAATAAATAATAAAACCATAGAGTCAACCGATATAATGGTGTCGTTGGATGTTTCTTCACTCTACACTAATATTCCGAAGGAACTAGTCATAAAAGGTATAGAAAAGAGATGGAATGAGATATCGGGACATACTAATTTCTGTTTTTAACAGTTCAGGCATGCGATTGATGCAATATTGTGTTCAACTAGTTTCATGTTTAATGGGATAGCTTATGAACAAATTTATGGGAGTCCAATGGGCTCACCTCTCTCCCCCATACTTGCAAATATCGTAATGGAGGATCTTGAAACAGATTGTTTGTCCTTGCTTGGTTTCGAAACATCTTGTTTCTATAGATATGTAGATGACATATTCATGATCCTTCCTAACGATAAACTGTTAGAGGTGAGCGAGGTGTTTAATAGCTATCACCCAAGACTAACTTTTACTTATGAGACTGAAACTAATAATTCACTCAGCTTTTTGAATACAATTGTCCACAGGGATGATAATAAGCTCATAACTAACTGGTACAGAAAACCAACATTCTCAGGAAGATACATCAAGAGATTATTCCAATTTTATATCTTGGCCGTGTCCAAGTAAAAAAATTTGGTGCCTTGTGCACAGGTATTTAATTCTAACGAAAAAATTTAGTTTCGTTTAGAATAACGCACTGTCATCCGCGATTTGGCTCTTATTGCCTATCTTATATATGTTAAATTTATATTTATAAGATACATCAATTTTTTCTCGAATCATCCGACGAAATATAAAATTAACACCATTACCAATTTAGTTGACCATGCAATAAATTTATCTAACAAACGGTTTCATGGCTCTAATTTAAAAATTGTAAAGAATATTTTGAAAAATAATTGCTTCCCGGAAAAACTCATTAATAAACATGTCAATGATAAAACCCACAAGCTGTCACAACCTATAAACAATGAGGATAAAAAAATTATAAATGTAGATTCGACGGATGTTTCGAGGGAAAATTTCATCGTCATTCCATATTGTAATCGGTTTACTAATGACATATATAGATTTCTAAACAAAAAGAACCTTAACGTAATTTTTACCATCCCCAAAAAACTGAACTGTTTAATAAAATCGGGGAAAGATAATTTAGATATTAATAAGCAAACCGGCGTAGTCTATTGTATTAATTGTAACAATTGTGATTCTAATTATGTAGGGCAGACAAAAAGACATCTTAGTACTAGGATTAACGAACACCGACGTAATATTAAAAATTCAGCGAGCAATTTTTCTGTTGTTAGTGAGCACAGAATTAATCAAGGACATGAATTTGATTGGTCGAATCCTTTAATTCTGCATAAAGAAAACAATAGAAGAAAAAGAGAAATAGCCGAAATGTACTTTATCAAGAAATTGAATTCCACGATCAATTTACAGAAAGACACTGAAAGTTTTAGTACGATATATGACAGTTTGTTTAGAAATTGAAGTAAAAAATTTTTAACATACATCGTTGGGAGCTATTATTAGTAGTTTATTATTGGTATGTTAAGGCAGGATGACATAAGCGAACCGAATATATCTATCTATTTAGTTATTTATTTATCTTTTTATTATCTTATACCTTTTATATTTTATTTTTTATTTTTATATTTTATTTTAGTAATTTGCCACATGGTACATCACAATTTAGCGAGAATGTAAATATTGTTAACTTTTAACTTTGACATAATTTTCGGCGTGTTTATTCGTTAGTACAGTGTGCTCAGTCGTGGCAAGATGACACAAGTGAAACGCAGTTAATTTACCATCCGATCTTAAGTTAAGTCTCACCGGAGCGTATTTTTAAATGTCAATAACGATATGCAGTAACTCATTGTAAGTCTCATTTGTTACATTTCACGTTTTCAATTTAAATGTTGATTGCATGTACATTAATTTCTAGAATGCTTCTATTGTAATTTTGAAAAGGACCACAACCCGTATGGTCGAAACGTCAATAAATATAGTTTAACAAATCTAATAGACAGCCAGTGTAGTCAGTTTAATATCTACTACCTTAGTATTTCATTCCTGGCGAACGAAATTTAATATTTTATTTTAATAATTATGTTATATTATAAAATTAAAAAAAAAATATATATATGATAAAATCAATATAGAGATTGAATAAAAGATCTATACCAGCTTTGAGGGATTATAAATTATTAATTACATTTCTCTCTACCGCTTTCTCTATCGATAAGATAATCTCAATTTAAATTCATTTGACATTAACGTGTGCGTGTATCAACAACTAATACGTTCAATTTTCGTTAATAATAATATAGATAGACAAATATAACATTGGAAATAGAAAGGCTATGAGAGCCGACCACGAAATTTAATATTTCGCTATCTTATTTATAATTGTGCTATATTTTTCTCGCGTACATCACTTCAAGGGGGTAAAAAAGGAGAACTTGGGAATTAATAATATCTCAAGTACGAGATTTTTCCTATATAAGTTTTAGCAATTGTTAAGCAAAATTTCGTGACTGGTTAATAGACGATCTACGATAAAATATATTTTTAACTTTTGCAGAAGCTTGTGTAAATTCTCAAGATGGACACTTTGAGCATCTTCTTTAAAATTTAGAATTGTCATTATGATTAAGTTAATGATAAAAGAATTATGAGTTTTCATTTTCAAATGCCTTCTGAATAACGAAGCTTATCAGAATCCTTATTTATCTAATCACCATTTATCATTCGATAAACTTGATCTTTAGAATTTGCACAAATAATTCAGTCATACAAATTTGACGTGTATTATGTATATATTCTACACACGCGCGCATCGATATTTCTCACAACATTTCTCGATGGGCCGTAAGGGGCGACTACGGAAATGTCGAATGCTTACTTTTCTCCTCTTAAAGCAGCACAACTGATCACGCTGTGACACAGTAAAAATGTGTTCGCCTCGTAACGCACCATTACCGCGATGCAACGACGAGAAGGAGGAGAACTCCTCGTCGTCGTCGCTCGTGCCGGCAGACAGGCAGAGCGTAGAATTTACGCCGCCGAAGATATTCATGGCTCGTTGGCGAGTTTATTTTACTCATAAATTATGCCGAAGTATTCCAACAGTCGTTCGCGCGACGCGCGCGAGGAAAGGGATCTTCTTGGTCGGTATAAAAGAGGGACCGCTGATGCAGACGCCGACGCCACTGCGGTCCAACAAATACTTCAAGCTCGCGCTGTCAGACGAGCTCGTAATTTACACCTTCGTCGGTGTACTCCTCCCAGGAGAATGAGCATGGGGGGATGGTGTTATGGCCGGCCGATCGCGAATTTGTATCTCCCACCCTCTTTCACCCCATTCTCCCTCTTCAACTTTATCTTTCCCACGGCGCGATAAAAGCCTCTTTTCTAAATAATCCAGCGTTTTCTCATGCCGAATGAGACTCTCCTGGCGACAACTCTTGAGAACGTCTCGTCTGTATCGATAATTGAAAAGTTTCCAACGAAACTTTCGCGCGATGGACTAATGTTCCTCGTGGGAAGAATTTAACAATCGCGAACGTTTCTATTTAGCGCGTTATACGCGATGTTGTATATAAAATTACAATGTATATTTCGGTTTTTTGTTTTATTTTCAGCACGTACATCTCTCTCACCTTCTCTTTTATTCCACACCGCGATTTATTATATATTTTATCCGATTAATTTTGCGTTACGCATTTATAAATTATATAATGCATAATTCCTTGGATTTTATTTCAACGGAAATCGAATTATCCGTGGTATGAATTTTCAATGCTCTCCATACAAATGTTAATATCTCGTGTATTACACGATTTATTAATAAAATTGCGGACTTTGAAATGGTAAAGCGACGCCACTTGTTAAACGAAAATCGAAAGAGAAATCTTTTTGTCCGACTTTGCTCATCTCGAGTGATTTCGAGGGTGTATTTGGCCCTCCTTGAAATCAGCAAAAAAAAAAAAATTAAGCATTTACTCTCCCTTCAAATAAACGCTGGAATTTATTTGCATATTTAGTTATAAAAAAATGAAGATAAAAAAGAAAATTTTAAAAGATTAAGAAGATACAAAAAAAATATAACGATGTCCCGCCTTCTAGAAAAAATCCTGCGCGGACGCTCATGAGATCATTTATGAATAGTCCGTAGACGAAGAAAGTTTTACGTTAACTAAGACGACCGGACATACACACAGACATCGACAAAGCAGAAAGAAAAAGAGAGAGAGAGAGAGAGAGAGAGAGAGAGAGAGAGAGAGAGAGAGAGAGAGAGAGAGAGAGAGAGGAGGAAGCCTAGCCTCGGCAATAAATCGGCGGTTCTCGAGTGCCCCGCGGGAATGAACTGACGAAAATATAGCGGCGGGCCGCAAACTACGAATTGTTAGTTACTGCGCGCCGCCGTAAAATATATGAGCCGGCGGCCGTTCACGAAGTGGGATATACCCCGCAAAACCCTGGAGGTTCGCGCGAAACGGAAGCCTACCTCGAAAATTCGACACCTCGAATCTCGAAGTCTCGAATATAAGCGTTCCCCAGTCGCCGGCCGCGGCGTCCCTAAATTGCTGGCCGCCTTCGAAAGAGAGCTACGGAACACGAGCCGTATTTTCCACCTGTCATCTATATTGCGCGACGTCTGAAAAAATTCTCTTTAACGCGCGTTCAGTCTTATTTTCGAAAAAAAATTCCTGACAGATTGTTTTTCAACGAGAAAATTATATTTGCAATACACTCGCAGGAAGAAAATGTAATTTAAATTGTAATTGTAATTACAATCGTGAAGTTTAATGTTTGTTCCATAAACAGTTGTTAATAATGAAACGAAGAAAATAATAAATCAATTGATTCGTCCATAAATTGATACCATTTGTAAATGACGGATTGATGGTATCGCGATTATATATAATATCGCGTTGATCCTGAAATGATTTATGCCGCGAGCAGAAATGAAATAAAAGAATCCAATTCTTTTGTGAAAATTTGGGAAAAATCCTGGTGAAAGCCGAATCTCATTATTCGTATATCAATTCTATTTTTGTGAGGGAAAAAATCTTTTAAACGCGTTAAATACGTTCCAATATGCGTATCACCAGCAGAGCACGTGAATAATTCAGCGGTAACGAAATACTGTACATGCTCGTAAAAGTTGGTATATGCAATATTCATTTGATCAGAAATGATAATAATGAATTGTTATTTTCAATCTTCACACATAAGCGGAAAAATTTTTTTATTAATACAGATTTATGGATTTTTAGATATCGGAATATACGTATAATAGGATGTAGATGTCGTTAGAAAAATTCGATGAAATACGAGAATATAATTTATAAAAATATAATATAAAAGAAAGGACTTTGGTATACCTATATATATAGATATTTGTTTCACATATCGAAAATTTTAAATGTAAATTTAAAATAAACCATCCAATCATCACGAAAGCAGCAACATGTATATATGATAAAAAAAATCTTTCTAAATACAAAATTATTCATATTGTACAGAAATATGTTTCATTGTAATTTTAAAACTCGAAAAAGCAGGTCACCAAATAAATGAATCACGTATTGAAGTATCACCTTCTTTCCATATAAAGCCAAAACAATTTTATTTATTCTATACATTTTATAATTCTACGTAGTCACTGAAAATACTGCCGAAAAATATATATATATATACCTATATATTTAATTCATCACCTTCACGATTTTGATCGCGCGAAAAATAAAGCGGGGTCAACATTCTTTCATCGCAAAAGAGGGGAAAAAAAGTTCGTCCAACGAGAGTTAATACAGTTTTCCGACTTTTTTTTTCGCGCGAAGCGTTCAACAGTTTAATCCACCGACTATTATTTCGCTCATCGTCGCCTTCTCGCCCGAACTTTTCGCGCCGCTTCGTTCACTCGCGCTTTATCGTTTTCCCGGGTATTCCGCGGCGCATTAAACGCAGTTACTAATTATGACGCGGGTTAGGTCGAAGCGAGGATTTCGCTCGAGCGAATAGCGAGGACACCTCACGGGAATGATAATGGCCATCAGAATTCTAGCGACGTGCCATTAGGTAAATTGTGAGAAATGCCGTGGATCCCACGCGTCTGGATTCGCACAGATTCGAGCCACGTCCGAATTCTCACGAGCGCAACCGAGACGGGGAGATTTCCGCGTCGGGCGATTCGATTAAATCACGGATACTTAATCAAAGCGGACGTTATAATGTCGCGTCATTACGCGCGTCGCCGATCTCGCGTTTCGATCAACGAGACATTTCTCGTCAACTCCGTCATTTTTGCCCTTGCAATCGCGCTTACGTTATTATAACGATTCCATTGATCTTTCCTTACGGGAAGGTTCAAATATTTTTATTTTCATTCCCCGATATTGTTAATATCAACGTTAAACGTTCAAGTAATCATATCGCGCGAGATATTTCTCGTAAATTCAATTCCGTCATTTTTGCTCTTGCAATCGTTTACGTTATTAGAACGACGCAAGTATTCTATTGATCTTTTCTTACAATTAGGTCTACGATGGAATTACTTAAAAAAAATCCGAATTGCCTGATATAATTTTATTTTACTTGTACGATATTGTCAGCGTCTATAAAACCTCAAGAGATCGTTAAACGCCCAAGTAATCGTATCGCGCGAAACACTGCCTTGGGAAAATCCTTTTTTCCGTAACGCGTATACGAATCCCTCTGATTCCCACGCGAGTTCAATAATTGCATAGTCCCAATCACGTGCGTTATTCGTGGCCGAATATCTGCGCCGTAATGGAATTCGGCCTTGAAAAAGGGTCGTTAAAACGTTAAATCGCTCGGTCTCTCTGTGTTCCGTCAAAAAAATAGGGTATCATGGCAGCGCACCCCGACAGAAGGGGTAGAAAGGGGATGATGGCAGGCAGGCAGACAACACGGATGGAGCAGAGAGGGATTCGCGTCCCTTGTTGGTCGCTTTTTCTGTCTGTCAGCCTCTCTCTTTCTCTCTTCTTCCCCCACCATGCCTTCTTTCTCTCTTAACGTTTATATTCCCGGATTGTATTTCTCGATTGTATTGTTTCGTGCATCACAGCATCGGCCGGCGCGGATTTCGCGGTCCGTCGACACCGACCGATCGCCCCCAACGAACGCAAAAAGGGCGGGCAACGTTATATATGTCTATTTATTTGCCGACAAATCCAATGGAACCTCGCTTCGAGAGCCACCACCATTTCCACACCCGCATTCTTCTCTTCTCTCTCTTTAGCCCCTTCTTCTTGCATTCTCTTCCGAGCATATATACTTCCGGATTGATTGATTGATTAGCGCGCAACTATAACTGCGACGGGGTCGCGCTTATCATTTATATCGTCTCCTTCCGAGGGAAAAATACAGGCATTGATGCGCCGCACATTCGAACGGACAGTTTAGCGATGAATTTTTACCATGTTTACCGCGCTTTTCTTGGAAAATGTTGGGTCAATTTTCCATATCGTTACGTATTGTTCAGCCAAACTTACGAACGTCGTAGGATAAAGAGCGAAAGAAAAAGGAAGACAATGCGAGAGTGTTTCGGACAACGAGCGGTGACCGGAAGTGCGGCCCGGCGTCTTCCCACGCCCCGGCTCTACATGGAATAATGTCTTCCGGCGGTTTGCGGAAAAGCCAAGCCCGACTACACTTGATTTCGGATCGTGTGAATCCAATTCGAACCGGTGAATCGGCCGTTTCGTGTGTGAAATTGCTGTCGCGAGAAATTGCACTCGTGCGCTTCGTTTTTTTGAGTCTCGTGGCGAGTTCTTCGATTCGGGGTGACCGAACTTGAATGAATTTATCCGGACGTCGATGCCGGAATCACGAGACGGCAGCTATTATTCGATCTCGGGGAACTTTAAAAATCCAATATCTCAGCAGTTATTCCAAAGATTGACAAAAAAAAACTGATATCTTCTCTCGAATTTGATTTAGCGAAAACAGCAATTGATATGGAAAAAAAATGATATTGTATATTAATCCAAGTTTGCATAATTATATTTAGAAATATTCTATAACGAGAAAACGATGGATAAAATTAAAAGTCGAGGTGATCCATAAAAATACTTTCCTGAATTATTGATTTCACGAAAGTTCTTTGCGCAACGTCTCATATCATCCGCGCGAGCAGCATCTTCGGCGACAAAATAAAAGTCTCGCATCGAATTCGGGTCAGATATAATGGACCACGCGTGTCGGCCATACTTCCAAAGTAATTGCCTCTGGATCGCGAGCGTCGAAGGAACGTGTCAGCTGCTGAAACCTGAAACTTGTTCGTGACGTATATAGGCACCGACACAGACAGACACGTACTAGAGAGGTGTGTACACGTTCTCGCGTTATATACGTACACACACACACGTATGGGAACACACATATATATATATAAACTCACACGCGGATCGGGACGACGAAAGTAGCGATTGCACGCGATACGCGTGCTGAAACGAAATGGCCCCGACGGAAGCGCTATGTATCACCTACCGCCGACCATATCACCGGATCCACGCCGGTCACACAAAATAGAACAAATTTCTCGGCGCGATAGCGCAAGCCCCGTGTGCGGAATTGTTCCGCTCTGTTTGCGCGTTACGACGGCCCGTTTTTTTATACTTTTGACCGATAAAGCTTTAATTCGCGACAAAAGTATTCTCCGCGAAATCCATCGGCGCGATAAACGTTTAATAGTCGCCGGGACGACGTGGCGCCCCTCGGTGGTTGCTGTTATCTCTTGAACGCGAGACCACCGCGAAAATAAAGAACGACGGACACGCGAGACGGTATTAATAGTATATTGTGTATCAAGTGCGGAAAGTTGACAATTGGTCACGAGTGCGACCACCCCACACGAGTGAACAATTGTCAATCCGCACGTGATACACATACTATTTTGTATTACAAGTGCAGGCAAAGTGGCTTTGTGCGCGTTTCTGTGCGCGAGGTGGCACGGTGCGGGAATAGCCGTATTCAAAGTCATTGCGTCGCCGCTAGATGGCGGCGTGGGAAATCGGCCGCTTTCCGCACAGAAAACACGCACACAAAGTGCCACTTTGCCTGCACATGTAATACAAAAAAATGGCGTGATCAATTTTTTTCACTTTGTCGAGAACAGATAGATCGCTTTTGCGTAGACCGCCTCCCTTTTTCGGTGGTAGCCATTATTCTCATTGCAATTTATCGCAATCTTCCCCCTTCCTCTTCCTTCTCGTTTCATGTAATAAATGGTTGATTCGAAGATCACCGTTGAAGTACTTCGCGTTTCAGTTCTACGGTTCATTTGTCATTGTGGCACGTATCACTGCTGCATTTCTATATCTAAAATTTTCAGAGCTCGCGGTACTAGCTCGAATATTCCGCTCGTCTTCGAATATCGGATATCACGCATCCCCTAACGATTCGCGGCCCGGGCATTCTGAAAAATGTTATATTGTTCGTAATTACATTTTCTTCTTTCTTTTTTTTTGTAATAGACTGGTTATTTCAGCGGGACAAAACGTGAGCGATTCTTGCTGGATCCGAGGTATAATTTCATTAAATCTTGATTGAACGCGGCACGCGGAGGTTTACGTCATGTAGCGCGTTCCGCTCTGATAGTTTGACACTGGGGTGGCATGTTAACTCGACAATGGTCTCCGAACAGATTTTCTCAGCGGCTATTTCGAGCGACAAGATAGACCGGCCAGCATTATGGTCACCGCACATCGAACAGATTATATCTCCTATATGCGGAACCCCCGTTTAATATACTGATTTAGTCACCTATTATATTCGTCGATCGAAGAGGCTGTTTGCGTATAAACAGAAGATTAGAAGGATGAAAGACGCTAAAGACGTAGGAATTTTACTAGAGCTTTACTTATTTTAAAATATAAATCGACCAGTTTTTTCCGTGTCGACAATTTCCTACGGCATCACCAACAGGTGGATTAAAACGCACGTGGCGAGAAAATAAAAAATAAAGAACGTAGATATAAAAAAACACAGATAAAGAAAAAGAGGGAAAGAAGTTTCTAAAAAATAAAAATTAAAAAATCACACGTTCTCACATTCTATCATTCGCGAATCGATATAAATCGAGAATAAATCCTGCATTGTTTTCACAGTCGTGTCCCTCGTGTCCCGTAGGAAATCATCTTAAAGGTCGGTTGCACGTATTCCCGAAATATATATATATATATATATATATATATATATATATATATATATACACGCGTACTCGCGCGAGTTCCGGTTCCGGTATTGTCGGAGGCGTCAGTAACCTCATTCAGGAACCCTTCAGAGACCTTCGGGCAAAAAGCGTTCGATGCCACGGTAACAACGATAAAGTCCACTTCGGAGCGAATTCGATGGCAAAGCCGCCGCGGGTGGATGAAGAGCGAGAGAGCGAGAAGGAGAAGAACGCAGAGGGAGAACGTAGATGGAATGACGAGAACGATGGGGAGATGCTTCGTGTCGAGGCAGGCGTTAACGGTTCGGTTGTTCGGTCGCGATAAATCAACAACTGTCGGCGCTGGCAGTACCGGCTTTAGGGTAGGGCGCAGTGGGGCGACTGCCCGGGGCACCGGATCTGTAGGGGCGCTGCTGCCCGGTGCCCCATAGAGTCCCTCTAATAAGATGTCGCGACTCTTATTAGAGGGACTCTAATGCCCCCTAGTATGCAAAAGTACCTATATCTCCTCACGGTGTTATACCCTGACATGCTCTCTATACTTTTGTATATCTTTTGATTCTTTTGTCTCACATCTGTATTTATCATGGCTATCGCGTTCTCCGCTTTGTGCGGATCTTCATCGCCACGCTTGACGCTCGACTCCCTCATCACGCGGGCGCCTTCCGTAATCTCTCAAAAACTCTAGTTTAAGCTTTGTCCTCTAAAAAACCCAAAATAATAAAAGTATATAAAATACAAAAAAATACAAAAAATAAAAATATAAAAAAATATAAATATATAAAAAAACAAAAGCAAAAAAGGAGCTACAAAAACTTTCTACGTCCACGTCGTTAGCTCTGGGTAAAGCTAAAAGAAAGTTTTCTGAATTTTTATATGCGTGCATTCGTTTATATCCGTTTAGACTAGTAAAGATATCGAAAATTGAATGGGCGCCACGATAATCTTGCCCAGGGCGCCAATAATGCTAAAACCGGCACTGGGCGCTGGGTCCACGGCAAACAGCGCGTCGTAATTTCAGCGGCGATGGATGCCAAAGACGACGACGACGACGACGACGACGACAAAATTAAATACGACGTCGCATTGTGTACAATACCGCTGTGCTGCAAGCACCGGCACATAGACATATAATAGTAAGTCGTATTCCCTCCAGAAACGCGATGCTCCGAGAAGAATGTTTTCTTCCTACGATACTCTCTCCCTCCCTCTTTTTCATCGTAGAACGAAATAAATTGATTTCTCTTACCTATAGCTATACTATCCGCTGTATTATTCGTTGAAGATATCGTCGATATCAGTAGAGCCAGTGATATGGCACTCTAATAGGATCAGCCGTACGTACGATGCATTGAATCGTTCCATTAATGAAATTATCATTTCGTGCTTTCGATTCATTCGTATTTCCGAGAGTCGTTTCCTTTTAATTTAAATAATATCTCGAAAGATATATCCAGACTCGTACGATTTAATCGAAATTTTTCTGTGCTTTGATTCGAAAGAGTTTATCCGCGTAAATACAAAATAAATACTGTGTTAGAGCTTTAACGAACAACACGAAACTACTTTTCAATACTGTCTTACTATTAGCGAGAGAAACAACTCATTAAAACTGCTTCAAATATATGTAGATATACAGTATGCAGGGATTATAAATCCTTTTTTAAATTCATAAAATGCTGTAAATATTTTCTCTATTAAAAAAACATGGAAAGTGTAAGTAATAAAAAATTGGATCAAACGAAAAATGCTAATCTTAGGCGATGCTAAATTCAAGTTTTTTAATATCTGACAAAGTTATGGAATTATAACATAATATTACATACCTTAGATATAACTTTCATACTTCATGTATAATCCATACATTTTATAATTTCTTTATCCGAAAAATCCAATAATAATAATCCACGCCTTTCACGCGATGAATCTTCTCGGAAGCTGCCGAACTTCCGGCGGACTGTTAGCGTTGTAAATCACTGTAGAGTACGGCATGTGCTTTCTTATTTTCCCTTGTCACGTGCATCCCTTTCCCGATACATTCAACACTCTTTGTACGATCACCGCGATCGTTTGCGGACGTCTCTAATTTATTGTCACGCGACAATACGGCGGCAATGAATACCGAAACAATAACAACGACGATAACGACGAGTGCGAGAATGGCGTTTCGCTTTTTCGATTGCGATGGATTTTCTCTCTCTCTCTCTCTCTCTCTCTCTCTCTCTCTCGCCGCGGAACGAAACTTCCGGCACAACTTCCTGGGTGACCGGCCGATATTACTTGGCCGACGGATAGGCTCCCCAAACCCTCCCTGTTCATCTATCTCGAATCGCAATGTACCTCTCTCTAGAGAACAGTTTCCACCGATTCGAGAAGTTGAAGCATCGCGGTAAAAATCATATAATGAATTTTCAGGCGAATACAAAGTTAACGTCCCGAAAGAAAACTTATTCTATACGATAGCATCTCATTCCTTTTTTTTCCAAACTCTGTTTAATACATTTCGCACTCGCGAGAGAAATATCTAGAATACATTAATGAATAGCTTTTTATAAACTTTATATATCCGCGAATCCTGCGATTAAATTGATTATTCAATAGTTATACGTTATATTTATTGATTCGTAAGTGGTTATATATTTCAAGTTTTTGAAGATATACATTTTATTATTAAGAGAAATATAGTTGCAATTTTTCTTTTGTCAAAATTGTCAAAAATGGTGATGAGAATAGTATCAGTGTTTTTATTGCATTTTTTGTTTTTATACTGATTCATATTATTTATCACGATTATTTCCAGAACAGAATAATCGAGTTGTGCACAATAAATTGGAACTATCAATGTTTGATATGTAGTGTGTTCTATATAAAAAAGAAAATTATTTTACAAAAATATGATTTTTTTATCTATTTGTTAAACATCCCAAAGACTTATCTCGTTAATCCGATTTATTTCTGAAAATAGAGAAATGTGTTTTATGCAAACAATTGTCTCAAATCCAATCAATTCAATGTTATAATAAAAACTGTCTAGCAAGGATTTCTGACAATTGACTGTTTCTATTTCAGGCCAAGCGAAGATTCCAAATATTCCGCACAAATACGTTTATTACGTAGTCCGAAAATATTTGTTCGCTCTCAACTAGATACTAACTTCTCAACAATCCACTACTAGATATCTGATGATTTAATTGATCAATTCAATTTTCAAATGGAAAATCCGAGACACTGGAAACTCTCGTAGAATTATTTTCTCAATACATAAAAATAAAAAATAAAATAATAAAATAAGAGATATCAAATAGTATATTATTTAATTTTCAATTTTTTATCAAAAAATATAATTATAAATCTCGCTAAGAAACTCGTGTATAAATAGTTGGATGCGGTGACAGCAACGTTCGAAATAACGTCGTGCCAATATGAGCTAGTGTTCTTCGGTGCCGGATAGCACAAATTAACATCCGCATTTGCATCCAACCGGTTGCGCAGTCCGCAATTATATAAACGTGGTACGAAAAGGCTTCCTCGCTAAATTTCGATTGCGAATATATATTAAACGTAATTTACTATGACGTATCTCTGTTTGGTGAATCATTCTACATGCAATTTTGCAAAAATAAAAAGATAACCGTGGATCAAACGCTGGTGGACCAGAAATCCATTGAAGTCCGATTGAAACACGAGCTAATCAGATAAATTTCAGATAAATTTGATCCATCGCCATTTTTATCGCGATGAAAATAAAATAGAAAAATGTATAACAGATTAAATAATTTTATTTTGTCTAAAGTTATTTGTCATTGTAAACGTTTAGCATTGAATTTGAACGATTGTCTATTTAATTTATGCTGTTGTATTGAAAATGTTTTAATATAAATAATTAAAGAGACTTAAAAAATATATCTTTAATCTAAATAGATCTTTTTCTATCTTTTTCTCCCAATTATCGAATAAACTGCAATATTATATTTAGATAAGATGGGATTATATATTAATATACATCAATAAGATATACCATTATATACTTGGCCTATTATAATTTATCACTTGGGAATACATGTATGTAATATAGTTATGTCGCTGTGTAACGTGCACTGTTCACGTTCTAGACAAACCCTGTCGTGTCTAATTTATTGCCTCATTCTACTGCCATATCGTGCTAGTCGCAGTCTGAGGCTGGCTTTGCCATGTAAAACGGTATTAAGGCAATTACCATCCTACTGTGCGTAATCTTTCAGTAAACATAAACCCAGCCCCGGATTGTCAGGAAGTTTCAAAGCAATGTATACTTAGCAGGATTAGTGGAAGATTAATTAATACACTTAGAAGGCGGTGCTCTTGCTATTATACACTTCAACTTACTTGGCCCGTACGCACATTTTCTCTCACAAAATCTGACAGAAATTGGCGAAGCAAAAATATATCTTGAAGCGCACGCTACATTTTCCTCTCGAAATCATATACACATATTCGAATTAAATTGTATAATACTGTAGTTTCTATTTATTTGTAGTTACATCGGATTAATATTAAAATCAAAATCTAATTCTATTAAAAATTCAAAGTTTGTCGATCAATAATAAAAAAATTAATTAAATCCATCCATTATTTTTAGGCGAATTAAATTGTTTAATAATTAAGGCGATCAATTAATGAGCGGTGTTATGTGATATCTTTATTTTTCGAAGAAAGTTGATGAAAGAGTTCTCTCTTTGGGAAAGAAAATTACCACGACCTTATTTTCTCTGGTGCGACGGAAGATAGACAAACAGTCGCGCCATCGATCAATGATTGAGTGCTCTGGAGAAAAATCCTACTCAAGATATCCATTTAATGCGCTCTGACTTGTACATCAACAATGCGTAAAGTGCTGAGGAAAGCAATGGACTTTAAGACACGCATTGAAATCTTCCAGCAGATGAACTGAATAAACAGGCTTAACAGGTACCGAAGGGAATAAAAATCATACGCACAACAGCATCGGTGATAGCAAAACACTAAATAGGAAAATATTGATAATCAATGATACTTTGATATATGTCTCTCTTATTCCAGCGTATATTCACGGTCGTATATCTTTCAATGTTATTTCGGCACTCGGTCTTTAATGACTGATTCTGTATTCCTTTGTATGTATGTTTACTGGTTCCCTCTCTTCCACCAACACTGCGTATCAAGCGTTGAATAACAAGGACACAATACTGATTTAAACTTTTGTATATCAAACAAAATAAACATTTCAGAGGCTCCGCGCGTATCACAACATGAAAGAATATTGACGCTGCTGTTTACATTTGGTTATTGTGCTCGCAAATATATCGGCCGACAAACAAATCTGATTTTGTTTGTATTTATGGTAATGCCAAAATTTTCCGAGATTATGCTGAATGACTGAACAATTGATTATTTCGTGTGCGATTAATTACATCTTGAACATTTCTAGAGATGAGAGGTCAGACTGTCTGTGACGATAAAATCTGCATTACGTTGATGTCGCGTTATTAAACTTTAACATAAGATATTACAAATATTTTACTAACAATAAATTTTTATTCCGTTCCTCATTATTTACACGCGCGTGAATTCGAGTGTCATCGATAGGTAGAATTGAATTGAAAAATTCTACACGTCGTCTATCCATTATTTAATTAGTGAAATTTTTCTTGCACAAATATTACATTTACATTTTATATATTCGTGACACGCGCGCGCGCATTTCCAAAAATATTTATTAAACATTTATATTGATGTGTTATATGTAGGTATGAATAAAATAATCGTCGCAATGAATATCACATTTTATGAAACGGTTCGGCAAACACGGTGCTTTGCATTACAGTGCTTGAAAAGTTTCACTCTCGAGGATGAAACTCGAAAGCAACTTTTCAAATAATGGCACAGTGAATCTAGTACATAGAGGGTGAAAAACTTATTTTTATATAGAGTTGATAAAAATTCACATTTTATCGCGAATGTGCAATGTGCATTTTGCCTTTGAACGAAAACGCCATACTATTCTCCGAGGGAGCACGAATTTTCAAGTTCAGCGATCACGAGGGATTCACACAATATATATATATATCTCCCTTTTTTTTTTCTTTTCATCAACCGTGTCGAACCGTCGCGATTTCTCGATCGAACCAGAGAACGACGGCTTCTTCCGGTTATTCGCACAATTATTCAGACGTCCCCCGAACGAGCCGGAAGAGGAAAAAGCCGGTACGTGTTCCGGTTCTGTGCGTTTTCTCATCCTTTTGCGCGCTCTCTCGCCAGCTGGCTTTCCCATTCTCCGTTCCGCCTTCGCGCGGGAACACAAAACAGAGGGTACACGCTCGTAAAATATTATGTAGGATAAGGAGGTCCCTGGCGCGAGGCCACAATCGATGACGATGCTGGGAGTCTGGAAAGTTTATCCGGCCAAAGAGCTTAGCGTGGTTGCGGCGCGCGCGTTGTACTCCCGACCCGGGAACTTCCTCCTTTATAAATAAACTTCGTCAGGACCATCCTGTCCCACCTCTTATCCCTGTGTGTGTCCGGCTTAAGCGTCTAATCCGGGCGCACACGCCCCCGCCGCGAACACGCCGAGCATGTAGTAAACTTACACCCCATCATCCCCCTAACTCTCTCTCTCTCTCTCTCTATTTCTCACCCCCGGATCATTTTTGGTTTTCCGGTTCCCCATTCAAGACGCGCGTCCTCAACCTCGCGGCTTTTCTATCCCGCGATTCTCCACAAACTACTATACTCGAATATATATATATATATAGGTTCTTCCGTGGAAAGATTCGCTCCTTGCGAGCTACTTCGAAGCGGATTATCGATCATGGGAATCCGCGATAGGAAAAAAAAAAAAAAATCACGGGATATGATCGAGATTTTACGCGGATTTTTTTAGGAGAGAATGCGTCTTATAAAATATAATATAATATATGTCACGTTTAATTTTTTAAACACTAATTTACATGATGAGGAAACAAATGAAAGATTGCTTCACACTTGGAAAAATAAAATATTTGATTTTGGGATTGTTTTCTTTTTTTTCGAAATTTTTGTAACATCTGGAACGACCATGATATTACGACGAAGGTAGCGATATGAGAAAAGGATGAAAGATTATGCTATACACGTGATGCGCTGGCACATTTTTGATGCCGCAGAGGCAAAGCTTGGATTCTCCGTTATCACAAAGTTACGGGGTTGCACAGTAAACGTCTCGTCGCGTAAGCGCAATGTTATATCCCTGTGTCAACGTGTCGTGTCGCGTTCCAATTTATAGCGTTCGCATTATACATTATCCGCGAGGAGATGGGTAAGGAAGAAGCGGAACGCGCTTACAGAACATCGCACTCAGACACGTTATTACTATTCAACGAAGAACCTAATATTAATAATCGTTCGAGATATCTTCAATCGGATAATAATATCTTATCAATCGATCCACGTGTTAAATTTATACAGAATACTTTGAACAATTTTACAGCGGGCAATCGAGCACAGAGCAACAAATATAAAATTAGAAGGAATAATCAGTAATTTTATCGTACGAAAATTAGATCAATCATCGCAAATTTACGCAAATGACATGTGACCTCGTAAAGAAAATCGAGATTTAATTTTTCAAGCAAATTTTTATTATCTCTTATCTATATAGTATTTTCCCTCGCGACTTCATCAATCTGCAACAGGTACGCGCCCCTGATACTGCTTTATGCACACAATGCGTGTAGTCTATGCCCGACAAATCCTCCAACAGTCTTGTTACGCATCGTACGGCTTACGAGGCAGGAAAGAGTGCGCATCCGGCCCGAATATCCATCATCCCCCGGGCTAAAGCGATTTAATGCGGCTAAGTAATTTCCCCTTAACTTTATCGCGCGAAACTTTCGTTCTGGGAACTTGTTATACTGCCGCAGATGTGTAAGCTCCTGAATTATCCTGTCGACGCATTAAGCAGTATCCTGTGGAAGTGCGAGGTGAACCAACAAAGTGCCGAGCTCAGCGAAATCTCAACGTTGAAAAAAAGAGAACCCCGTCGCGGCACCACGCGGATTTAGATAGAACGGGTGAGGCGGGGAAATTTATCGTATTCTCGGGGAAAAAATTCTCCTCGACAAATAGAACAAAAAAAGAAAACTATATTATATGAGCTATAATTTTCTGTAGAGAAGCTACGAGATAAATTTCCAAATAAATAATTATGCGATAAAAAAAAAAGAGAGACATTTTTTTCTCCGAAACTAAATATCCGCGCGATTAATGCAACGACGAAACAAATAGAAAAATGAATGGGAACACACATCCGATCATTCTCCGTGTTTCGATTATAAATCTCGGTGAAAACGCGCTCGGAGCTAGCCCGCGGACGGATGACGGTGCACGTCGCGCACTTCGTCTACGTCACGTCACGTCATGTCACGATAGTCCGCGTCCCGTAAGTCCAGGCGTGTGGCGGTATTGTTTCGCGCTTTGCGTCGACGCCAGATTATACCGGCAGGACTCTGTCATGTTCCGTACGGGCTGCACGTACGCACGTTGCCGCATATACAGTCGGGCGCAACGCAACACACACGTTGTGTCCCTCTGAATCGGAGCGGCGCAAATGCAATTCCAACGATTCAGACGGGCTACCCTGCGAAGTCACGTTGTATTGTAGCCGGCAACGTCACAAAAATGTACACCGGGGCTCTTCAAATTCAACCTGTTTAATGGCGGTTTCATTCCGCGCCGCTTCGCTATTTTAGACGCAAATTTACACGATTTACGATCACGCTTGAATGAATTACACAAAAGTGAAAGAAGAGAGAGAGAAGGCGAGTGTGCGTGATTGATGGGTAGAATGTTTCCGCGATAAAAGTACACGTATACCGCGATTCTCTCTATTTTCGTTAACTGGGAATGATCCAAAGAGAAATGTATACAATGACTTTTAATAACTCTGAATAATTCAAATTAAATTATTAATTTTTCACTACACGCTGCGTTATTATTATCGCGTAACAAACGTAATAAATGTCAAAATGTTAAAAACACGTTTGCATTTAAAATACCTCTTACGAATGATTTGCACGTTCAAATAGAAATCCGACCGTTCAATTTATTCGCTTCGAACGAACGAATTCGGCGCGATAATCAGGAGATTAATCTTGTAAATTTTCCTTTCAATATTCCTGGAATCGTTGGAAGGAAAGGATGTTACGGTGGCGAGAAATTAATTTTCGATAACAATTTGACCAAGCGAATGCGTTATGATAAATAATCGCGCCCATATACTTGACATGTACATATATATGCCAAAGCCGTCTGTCGTGTGTGTGTATGTGTATATATATACATACATTGTTCAATCAGCGGTCATTGTACGTTGTCTGGTGATATCGGTTACTGGCAAACGCGAATTATACATGTTGCAAACTAGAGAGTTGCATAAAACAACGTAAACTCTCAGTTACACGTAATCTACAAACATACGATAATTCGCGGACGATTCCCTTAATTTGCGCATCTCGCAGTTAATCGATAATAATTTTAACGAATAAAAAATTCGTACTCTGAAATTATACGTACATTCTGTCAAAATAGAGGACAAATTAAGATTCAAACTATATAAATATATATATATATATACACATGGCACGTTAATTAATATAAGAGTTTTAACAACACATGGCACGTTAATTAATTTATCATTAATGCGAGAAAGATCGCGGTAGATGATGGATGATAATCAGCTGATGAGCGATATGAATGCAGTCGTTTACTGGTTTATTTCGCGCAATTTTGCTCCTCTTTCTGCCGAAACGAGGAAATGTCCGAGAAAACTTTGCCCCGCAATCGTGGAAAAACTTATTGGACAGACTGGGAGAACAACTGCTATCACGCTGCATTTTGACGGTGCGCATAACATGCAACGAAAACGCTTCTCCGCCTGACGCGTTCAAGGAAGAGAAATTTATACAGCGTTATATGCAGCGTCATCGTGTTTACCTGCTGGAGGAGAGGCGCTCAAAAGTTTTAGCTTACTATGCTCGCTTATACTAATCAAGTTCCCATTATTATTCAATGAAATAGAGACAGAACGATATAGTCCGCAATATAGAAATCGCGGACGATATTATTATTATTTATTTACGTCGTGTCCAAAAAATATCATCCGGAAACAAAAATAAGTAGCTCTGCGTGGACCAAATATTTATTTTGCTGAAATTTAAAGCAGAGTTCTCTTTTTAAAAAAATATATAATAACGCAATATATTTAAAAAATATGAAAAATTTTAAACTGTGCATGAACTCGTAATTGTAGGAATGAAATGATAAATTTGTGCGAGATAAGAGAACTGCTAAAACCTAAGTAAGATCCAGATGGGAATTAAGCTTCGTCACAAAAATCTTCCGGCATGCTTACCTACCCGTATATATATGAAGGACTGTCGTCGAGAGGGCAACATTTTCGGGTAGACGTTTGTAAACGGCTTTAAACGACGTAAAGGCGCGAACGCTGAGCTTCGCGCTTGATGAACGAGCTTAACTCATTTAACATCGCTTACTGCTGGACTGACGGTCAAACTGAGATACCGTGAGGCTTCCTAGGACACGTGCGAGAATACTATAAAGCCCCCATGCGGGCGTACGTATGTATGTATGTATGTGCATGACCCATCCATTTCGAGACAGAGTACGCCAAATCCTGAATTTTGACCATATATATATCTCAGCTATATGAATTCTCTCCTTTTCTTAATGGTAATCCTTTTCCACTTTTCGAAATCCGCTTATTTAAGAAACAAATGTGTTTATAATGTCCATTCATAATTTCTTTACGTCTTATTTCGTGATTATTCGAAAATAAAATTAAAGTTAAATATAAATTTAAAGTGTAAGACAGGCAATAAGAGCCAAATCGCGGATGACAGTGCGTTATCCCAACGAAACTAAAATTTTTTCCGTTAGATCCGAAAGTCGCTGAATCGGGGACTTTCGGATCTATATTTTTCTCTCCCATTTATTTCCTTAAGAGGGAAGAGGGGATGTATGGAATTAAATCTCTTCTAGAGATTATTCCAATTTTAAATCTTGGCCGTGATCAAGTAAAATTTGGTGCCTTGTGCACAGGTAATTAATTCTAACGGAAAAAATTTTAGTTTCGTTGGGATAACGCACTGTCATTCGCGATTTGGCTCTTATTGCCTGTATTACACTTTAAATTTATATTTATATTACAGAGCCTTGTTAAACTCTTAATTTAAAGTTAAATAATTAATATATAATTAAAATTGCAATTCAGAACGGCGGGTATAAATAATTTAGATGACACAATACTTTGGAGATATATCTGTACAAATGTATAAATATAGAAATATATATATATAGGTATGTATATTTTCGTGAATAAACGAAATAGACGCGAGAGAGAGAGAGAGAGAGAGAGAGAGAGAGAAAGGACAATATTAAATTCTGAAAATCTCTAGGACTCTATTCTTCGCAAATTCAGGTCGCGACGTTTACGCTCGTGGCCGCCGTTATTTTCTAGTAGACGCTTTGCGAAACTTGGCATAAGGACACTTGGCCGGGCAAAATCGAATTTAGGTCGCGACAGTCGCACCGGCTGTCTGCTGAATTATGTTAAAATTCGAGGGATTTATGGTTCCCTTCAAGACAATAGCCGCGAGTCGTCGCGACCGCGAATGATAACAAATAGCCAGATTTCGACGGGATGATTTTCCCTTGGCCAATGTAATATCGCTCGTTTATCATGCCAGTATTAAGGCCAACGGCACGACGGCGAGCGGGTATATACGCAAGGCGAGGTCGGTGACAGACGCGAAATATATCGCGCGCTTGTACATTCTTATCCCGGTTCTCCGCTTTTTGGACAATGGCTACCGCTCCTATATATAGCTGCAATGCTTCCATCTCGCGCATCCCGCGTGAGAATCTCAAATACACACCCTCCACATTCTGATTCTCTAAGCCAGGCTCTAATTCTTTACACACATATATATATATATATATACGCGCGCCTCCCTCGTAATTCAACACGCCCGCTTTATAATTATCCCAAGAGGATGCAGATATTCTCGACTATGCCGACCCGAGATGAGTTTTCATCGACGACAAGGAACAAGTAACGCGAGGCAGAAAGGGGATGGATCTTCCGCGATCTTATGCGCGCGAGATTATTGGTTTACGACGGGATTAATCGCTCTTCCTCGGCCGAGTCACGTATAATTAAATTAAACTTCTCAAGAATTTCACTTAGCGCCGGCAGACGGGACGCCGATGTGTTACCGATCTCGGCAATGAGCGCGCGTCGAACTTGGCGCGTACATCAGGTGAACCACGTGTCCGGACGTATATAAAATTGCGCGAGCATGCGCGCGCTTCTGCCCCTTCTCGTTAATCTCGACCTACCCGCGCGGGAATATTAATGGACTGGAGATGAAATACCGTGGATGTCAGCCGTCCATTGCGCGCGCGCGCGCACGCGGTAATAAAGAGCAAATACGGACGATCGTTAAATTGCAATCATCGATGGAATCTGTCTTGTCGAAAGTCGGGTCCTTTCGCGGCGATTAAAATTTTTTTCGAACTCGTTTCCATCTCGACGTGTGCGTTTTCTCACGCGTCCTCCGTTCGGCGCAGCATCCGCGGGGCTATAAAAAATTCCGTATAATAATCCGCCGTTTTTTATAAAACAAAAAGCTATATTAAAGCGACGAATACCGCCGTTGGTCATTTCAACAGCGAAACGATCAAGAGACACGGTAGTGTCTCGCGACCAGTTAAGGACGTAGCCGAGACACCGTGTATCTTAACGCGAGTCGGACATTTGAGTCTTTATAATATTTCGAATTCTCAATAACGGCTGAAGCAATCGAGTTTATACTAGACTTAATCGATAGATTGAGTTTGAATTATATAATAAAAGTGTCTTTATTTCTGCTCTACGTGATTTGTAAGCAGAGATATAAAAATGCAAAGTCGAAATATGAAAAATTTCTTTTAAGAAACGTCCCCGTCATCATTGTCATCATCGACCACGCAAACATAGTAGTATCGTGCTACACGTATTCACACGTATACAACACATGCGCACACATATATCACACGTACACAACACATAAATAGATGCATGTATTGGAAATGTCCATCTCGCACGTTTTACAACAGACGGCGATAGTTGCCCTCCGCTATATTGACAGCGTGCGGGGTTAGATATTTTCAATTTCAATCAATCAACGTGCGGGGTTAGATATTTTCAATTTCAATTTTTACATTCAATTTTAATGTTATTATTTGCAAATTTATGGTCATAATATTTCAATAATATTTCAATTATATAAATGCCTATGTATGAGTATGCATATATTTTTAATAATAGTTGCCCTCCGCTATATTGACAGCGTGCGGGGTTAGATATTTTCAATTTCAATTTTTACATTCAATTTTAATGTTATTATTTGCAAATTTATTGTCATAATAATTTATGTGCAAGTTTACAGTCTGTGATACAAAATCAGATATTTTGCTATTATTTCAATAATATAAATGCCTATGTATGAGTATGCATATATTTTTAATAATTTTCTTAATTAGCTTCTATATTTTTTTCAGTTGTACATCAAGCAGGTAGCATTATCAGCTCACTTGTGAGCATGGGTTGGGCAATGGCTAGTTATCATCGCAGCATTCGATTAGCTTAACAAGATAAATCTAATATCAGTGCTATAGGAACTATTTTACAATTTTTCTGGCATTTTCTTATTGCAGGTACATATATATCCAATAATTAATATACAAAATTAAATATTATTCATCACACACTTTGTATCAAAATAATATATTTTTTTAAATTTATTTAATCATTTTTATCATTGTGATTGTAGTGGCAAGGATCTTATTGCTCAGTGTCATTGCAAGCATCTGGCCTGTATATACCATAATATATTGCGTAATACATTGGCTAAGTATGACAATATAGATTTTGATAGATTCCCATGGAATATTGGAATTTTGTCGGACTTACAGTCATCCACCACATATGCAGCCTACAATTAAAGAACGCATTTATTCCATATGATTTGCTTCCGTTATTGGAATATTTAAAATAAAAATTTTATTAATAAATTTCGATGAAATAATTTATAAGAGATTGAAGAAACTATGAAACAAATTCAGTCTCATAAAAGGGTAGTTGGAACAATAGTGGTGAATGCAGAAGGTATTACATGAGATCATTGACATGATTTACTTGTAGTTGTAAACAAAAATTTATAAAATTATATCTGTTTTAGGTATTCCTATAAAGTCAACATTAGATAATACGACAACAGTTCAATACGCAGGTTTGATAAGTCAATTGTCAGATAAAGCTCGTTCTGTCGTACGTGACTTGAATCCAACAAATGATTTAACTTTCTTGCGCATACGTAGCAAAAAACATAAAATTATGATGGCACCAGATAAAGAATTCATATTAATAGTAGTACAAAATCCAGTTGATTGATATTTAAAAGAAACAAAAATATATTTCAAAGTTAAGATTTATTTCTTTGGTTGTTAATTTAATCTGTATGCTACATTGTGGATGTTAATATCTATTCAATTAAATAAAGAAAAATAAAAGAATAAAGCTTAAAAATTATACAAAATGCAGTATTTAATTACTAATTTAACAAATTATGAACTTTTAGAGTTTTTAAATAGTGCTTTCTTCTTTGGTAACAATATTATATTTTTAAGTTTGATAATTATGAAAATATGTATATATAGTAATTCATGGCATGTTTATTTTTGTATTTAATACAATTATAAATGTACATTTCTCATCAATAAAATATCACAGTATCTTTTTTATAATTTAATTTTAATATTGAGATTGTTTTTATTCAGTGGAAAAAAAAAATGTGTAGTTGGTCCCTATTAATTATACATACATATAAGAGTGACGCACAAATAATTCTATGCAGTCTTTTTAAGATAATATAAAAATACTTATAAATATAATCAATTAAAATACATATAATCAAAATTGTATGTATTAAAATTCAATAGCATATAAAAAAGATTTTTTGAAATTATATATATATAATAAAAATCCAACATTTTATATATATATATATATATTTATTTATTGTATATCATAAATATATATTTATTTATTTATATTTACCTATCTTTTTTTTATATATATGGTAGAAATACAATGTGAGTTATTTTATTTTGCAAAATTTTTGAAAGTTAAACTATACAATGAAATTATTTCATATAATACCGACATTCTTTTCATAATAAAGATTAAGAGAGAGTTAGATTTTATCATAAGATTTATAAAAGTCATAAGATAAGGTTAATTGCATATTGTATAATTTATCTCTCATTTTTTAAAGTAAATAAATATCAAAGTTACATTGCTTGAACTGGTGCGTTTGAAGTATGTTGTCTTTTTGAGGGATGCAAGACAATATAGTACAAAAGCATTGCTGTAATTCCCAAGAAAAAGGAAATGATACAAATAATAAAGATTATATTAAAGTACTAAGCCTCTTTAACTGCAGGAGGACAAGCATATTGCCATAATAAATTTGCTGCAATATTTTCAAAAAAGCAGATAACATAGAAAGATAGATGTTTTCAAAATGTTTTGCTATCTACAGCATTGAGATATATAAAAATGTGCACTATGCCAATAACGGAAGCAAATAATATGGAATAAATGCGTTCTTTAATTGTAGGCTGCATATGTGGTGGATGACTGCAAGTCCGACAAAATTCCAATATTCCATGGGAATCTATCAAAATCCATATTGTCATACTTAGCCAATGTATTACACAATATATTATGGTATATACAGGCCAGATGCTTGCAATGACACTGAGCAATAAAATCCTTGCCACTACAATCACAATGATAAAAATGATTAAATAAATTTAAAATAAATTTTTAAAAATATATTATTTTGATACAAATTGTGTGATGAATAATATTTAATTTTGTATATTAATTATTGGATATATATGTACCTAAAATAAGAAAATGCCAGAAAAATTGAATTTGCTTATTTATTTAAAGATGCTTATCATATACAAAAATGAATGATATAATCTCTAAAAACTCACCTTTAAAAAAAGGTAAAAAAAGGCGACCAGTTAAGGGCACACCATTAACAAAAATTATCCATTGCAAACCCATGTACAATAGAATTGTATGAAAAATTATCGATTATAAACCAATGTACAATCGTAACAAAAGTAATGAAATAAAAAGAAAATTGCGCCAAGTGAAAGTAGAAACTTGTACCAGTGGAAAATTAAAGTTGCAGACATATATAGAGTCGTATAATGAATCAATAAAAATTTAAATTTGCAAATGTAAAATTGTACCATAAAAAACTTATCTTTTAAAAAAAAAGATAAACAAGATGCCAAGTCCATGCGCCATGTGAAAAAGTGTTAAACAAAAAAGTATTTTTAAGTAAAAAAATCTATCAATTGACAAAAATTTATGTTCTAAAATTAATATCTCTACAAAAAGTAATGTCCAATTATTGCGCGAATAAATAAACATTTTTATAAAAAATTAAAATTTAAAAACTTATGCAAATTTAAAATTAATATAAAATAAAAAGAAATAAAAAAATTTTAGTTAAAAAAACTGGGCGCGCTGCTAAATAATATTCTAATGATATTAAAATTAAATTGTTACTTTTAAACTCATTGCAGCGCGCCCAGTTTTTTTAACTAAAATTTTTTTATTTCTTTTTATTTTATATTAATTTTAAATTTGCATAAGTTTTTAAATTTTAATTTTTTATAAAAATGTTTATTTATTCGCGCAATAATTGGACATTACTTTTTGTAGAGATATTAATTTTAGAACATAAATTTTTGTCAATTGATAGATTTTTTTACTTAAAAATACTTTTTTGTTTAACACTTTTTCACATGGCGCATGGACTTGGCATCTTGTTTATCTTTTTTTTTAAAAGATAAGTTTTTTTATGGTACAATTTTACATTTGCAAATATAATTTTTATTGATTCATTATACGACTCTATATATGTCTGCAACTTTAATTTTCCACTGGTACAAGTTTCTACTTTCACTTGGCGCAATTTTTTTTTTATTTCATTACTTTTGTTACGATTGTACATTGGTTTATAATCGATAATTTTTCATACAATTCTATTGTACATGGGTTTGCAATGGATAATTTTTGTTAATGGTGTGCCCTTAACTGGTCGCCTTTTTTTACCTTTTTTTAAAGGTGAGTTTTTAGAGATATATATTTCGGACGACGAGCGGCACCCAGCGGACACGTTATAATCGGCGAATTCTTCATAATGGCGTCGTTACAGCGGCGAATTAGCGCGCGCAAAAGTATCCCAATGTGAAATATCGAAAATAGCAAGCGGCCCGCTAATTCCACGTACTAATGAAAACGTATTTTCGCACATTATTGCGTTATCGCCAGGTGATCAAATAACTGGGGCAAACAGATTTTTTTTTCGACGTTAATTCGCTACTTTGCTATGTCAAAATTTATGCTTCAATTGCGTCGTCAAGTGGTCTGCATTTTTAAAACATACACAGGCCCGTTTTATATTTATAAAAAGCGCTCTTTTTGCTTTATTATTGCCTTTACGAGAAAGCTGCCTCTTTAGCTCAGTATTAGTTCTCGGGGATAAGTGGAACGGTAATCAGTTAAACTCGTCTTAACTTTCGAGCAATTTGTTCGTTATATTCGTGGATCAAGGTGGAAGGATGTCGAAGCGGCTCTGGACGTAATTTAACTTTGGCACTGGACGGGTTTCTGCGATATGCACGGATTCTGGAACATATGCAGAGAATCTGCGGCGGTTTTGCAGGATTGCTACTTGCTTGTCGAAAATTCTCAAATTCTGTTTCAAAGAGATATTATTCGCAGACGATTAAATTGTAGATATAATTTTCATTTATATATGGAATATAGGTACTGAAAAATTAAAGAAACGCGTAATTTAATATAAATGTATTTAGAATTTTAATATTTGATTTCCCTTTTTATTTTATCTCTACATAATGAAAGATTTATTCCACTTATATTTCCGAAGCGGACGGCAACGAAGCTTTTGCCAAGATTTTCCATAAAGGAAAATCTCTCTTTAAAATTTCGTTGTTTCGCTTGTACCGCTTGTATCTTGCTCCTTCTTTCTAACTACACTCCGGAATCACAAACTTGCGAGATAACAACATTCGTAACAGCGAACTGGATCGGCACGTTCTTGAGACTTTGCGAAAACTTTGCCCAAGTTTCAGACGCTGCGCTCGTTTTTTTTTTTTTAAAGACTGCCATTACAAGATCTTCTTTTTTACATGTATAATTCAAACATTATGTCGTATGTATTCGTGATTCAAATGAGACACTTTCCGATATTTATAACAGAAATGGAGAGTATGTGTAAATTCGTATTTGAAAAAATTCAATTTTATAAAAGAATAAAATTCTCTTTAGGTAGCTTTCACGAAGATAATCTCGTAAAGTATATTCGCGTTGAAGTACATCAAAATGCGCATTATCAACTTTCTCACAAAGTGTAGAAATGCGCGAGCTCCGAACGGATTAAAACCCTCTACCCTGAAAGACAACGTCCTCTTTTCGCGAGTATACCAATGTGAGTCGCGACAAAAGAACAGCCGCGAGACTTACGGAAAATGGACATAAAAACAACTCTTGTAGAAGAATTCTTTGAAGGGATCTCGATCCCTGACGCGCAAATTCATCTCGTTTGAAATCCGCCGTACATACGAACGGTTGTATTTTTGTCATTATAATGCGACTCGTCCGTTTTTTAATGAGGAAAATTATGCTAAATTTATACAGAGTATTTTTTGTACGTCGAAGGAAAGAAAACAAGATTGCATAATAACAGAGTATTTTTTCTATTTGTAATATCAAAGACTTTATTCGAAGCCAATTTTAGGATATATCTGTTTATTATATCACACAGTTGAGCAGCCGAGAATCAAATTGCTCCCATCAAAATTAATCTCTTCCTTAATTAAATGAAGCGTTATTGGAATCAAAGATAATCTATGTCATTCGAACTTATTTTATCTTTTTTTTGCATTTATTAAATTGTAGTAGAAAGAGAGATATAATAATCTACGTCTCTCATCGTTTGTGCTACTGCTATCGGTCAATTATTATTTCACTCGTTTGCGGCTTTCATATATATACATATATATCGCGAGGCTTCTATTATTGTTAACCCGGAAATGGATGCGCTTACCAACGTATCTATGTATAACTGTCATCTCGACGTCCCTCTTCAATTTGTCAAATACCAGCTGTTGCATTGGTTGCCACTGGCAGCCGCATTGTGGTTCGCCCATGCTTTAACCTGCGACACCTTTGTTCGATATATCGAATGTACATCAAGTTGCAACGAGACACGTGGGAATTATAGAAACGAGCGTTTTAGGAAACCATATATCGCGAGCATTAAGTAAATGTCGAACGTTACGTCAAGTTTCGATATCGATAACGTCCTCGCCACTTTATTCTCGCCACTATATATGCCTGTGTATAAAGTGTATGCGCAGATACCATTTTAATTAGTGCTATATACCGTGGAACGCGCGTGTTGCAAACTTTCCTTGAATTATGCGCCAAGTTTCGTAATGGGATATCGGCGGGGCATGTCGTTAACCTAAAGAAGATACCGTTGTTTCGAAAATAGGAAGAATCAACATACAGTTGGGAGTTATTATTAAAAAAAAAAAAGAAACAAAAAAAAAATAAAGCGACCACGTTGCGAAATTTTATCTGAAATATATATCGCGACGCGCATCGAGGCGCAAATGGAGAAAATTATACGTAAAACGCTTTTACCTTAATCCCTCGTGTTATCTCTCGTTGAAAAATCGCTGACAAGTAGGTCATTTTATCTAGCACGACTTTAATGCACGTTCTCAGATGACTGGATATAGAGCCGGGCTTGGGATATATAATGGACGCGGCGTCGCTGATGTAACGCGTGTTTGTAACGGGATCCTAACAATAAGTTACGTCGGGCGCCGGTGAAATAACGACGATCGCCGACCGGCGATTATCATCGAGGAGAGAGCAGCCGGCCCATCCTTTAGAGCCGATGATTAAAGAAAACCTCATTCGCGCTGGCGCTTGTATGTTATTGCCGATCCTATCCTCCCGGCGAGCCGTTCGCCGGCGAGATAAGCTAATTTTAATTATCTCGCAGTGGGAGCGTGCTATTCGCGAACGGACACGTCCGCTCTAGATAAGGCCGAATAAATGGGATTCGAGCATCTATGGTTATAACTATGTGAGAATAGTCGTCGGTGATTCTCTCTTCTCTCTCTCTCTCTCTTTCGTTCCCTTCCAGCAGCCCAACCGAGTTTATTGAAATTCTATGCACCGCAGGATAAAACGTACTGACTTCTACTAATCGCCGCCATTAGTCCGGCGCTACAACTTCTCGACGGACCATTTACCCCTTGTACTTTACACAGACTGGTCGCCGCAGCAGCTCCGTTTTGGCCGCCGTCTGATTATAGCGCGACGTTTACTACTGTTCGATTTTGTTCCTGGCGCGGGATCGCGGAAATGTCCCGTCTCTCGCCCGTCGATACCTATTATCGATTACACTTAATACCCACACCCACCTATAGTTGCAATCGCTTACCTACTCTCGCTTTTAACGAGTCGGTTGTAAGCGGCGAGCCGGAAGGGAAATTCTCGCGCTCATTTCCCGTAAAAGCTTTTATACCTCCGCTACGCTAACTCGCCGCTATTTTATATCGTTTACGATCGATACCGGTTTTTCATGATCTTTAAGGAAGCTAATTCAATGTCGCTTACTCTCTCTCTCTTTCGCTTTCTCTTATATATTCACTTGTATAATTGTTCGATTTTTTCAAGCAAAATGCAAACATCAAGATTCCTTTTCGAGAGTTTTTCATTTTCTCTCCTGCAGTATAAATATTATTCTAGACGCAATTATTTTACATAATTATGTTAAAAGATCGCACACTTACAGATCAAACGGAATAAGTTTATTTTTCAACAGTTTCCAGCAAGTTTTTAATTGGTTGGCTCTAAAAGGGAGTGTCGTCGTCGCGTAAAAAAAAAAAAATGCAAAGCGATATTTATATTAATAAAAGCGATATATTAGTAAAATCGATATAGATGATAGAGCGAGAACCGATGATTCGACGCGAGAGAAAATTTTTCTCGATGCATTTCGCGACAGGATCGCGAAGGACTACTGCTGTGCTTTAACCGGGAAAAAGGAAGCGATAAACGAAACGATTTATGAAAACGCTCCCGCTCCGTCAAACTTTCCGGACTCGCAACTTCTTCCCGCCGTGTACCTTACCGCTTAATGAATATAAATTGTGAACGCTGGGCTACGTAGCTACGAGGTACCTCTGATTAGTTACGCAGGTATGCACCTGCAACGAGATGAGCAAACATCCTTCGCCGTTGCAAACTTTATTCTCTCTTTCTCCTGTCCGCGTCGAATTTAAATCCCGACGATGAATATCGCGTAACTTTCGCTGTGATGCGCAAACACTCGAAGAAAAACTATAACGGTAACAATAATAACCAAGTAACGTGTACTCGGATAATAATATGCGCGCGTAAAATAATTAAGAATAATTACAATTTCATTATGCCGCGAATAAAGGCGAATATAATTAATTACATTTCATCGAAAACTCTTTTTCATTGTTCTCGACGTCACCGACAATCACAATGGTATATGTACGAACTCTTAATTAGGGGGATGAACAAAAAGGATTTCGCGAGAGCGAGCGATAGAGGGGGATATAACGATCGAAGGAAAAGCAGCGACGTTCGCGAATTTCCACGGCATTCGTGAAGCATCACGAAGACAGATACGCGAAACCGCGGCACGACATTAATTTTAATTGCGAGTTAATGAAGAGACGCGGAGAGAAAGAGAGAGAGAGAGAGAGTCCACTCGCGCACGGAGGGATATATAACTGGAACAATGTGGAATTTTAGACCGGGAATTTGTCATTTTATTGATCTTGTTCACACGTTGCACCGCGATGCGAAACGCGCAGTAACACGTGTCTGAACTGGCTCGCAACAGCAAGTTTCGCGCAAAAATTCGCCGAATATTTTATAATTCGTATCACGCGCGAGATGAAATGTCGAAATTCCCCGCAACAAGCTGGCGATTTAATAAGAATTATTTTGTGTATTTTTTCCGTTAACAAACATGACGCAATGTCAACTGTGCGCCATTGTCGAATGTATCGCGTCGCTTTTTTTTCCCCCCGAAATGGCACATATGTAATATCAAAGCGTTACATTCGTCCGTAATTTCCAATTTTGTACACGTTGCGTTGAACTTGCGAGCATATTTTTCAAACGTAAAATTAAAATGTTCCTGTTTTCGCGTTGTTTTTTTTCTGTACCTGAATATATTATACTTTTTAATACGCTAAGTGATTTAAAATCTATCTCCCCTATTTTTTCTCTGCATCTGTATAATTTTACAGATCTTTACTTTCTCTAGTCTAATGTAAATACATATGATACTTACAGAAAATTCAGAATGGCAGTGTGTTTTAGTAGAGCCTTCTTTATCTTTTCTACCATTTAAAATTATATACTCTGTATTACGTTTTATTCTTAGAAAATATGTCTCCTAAAAGAAAATAAGCTTCCGCTCTCTCCATCTCGAGTAATTTTTTTAATGAATGACTTGAGTTGCATGACGCAAACTACGTGTGTTGTATGTGTGTGTGTGTTCTATATTATATACGATGGTCGCAGAGAAAATTTTTCATAATATTCCGCATCGTGAAACGTCATTGTACAGTCAGCGGTCCTACAACAACATTTAATACTACAGCGAGCTGAGTCTCGGTTCTCTGGTGCCACACGAGATCAATATCGCGTAAAGGTTGGCTCAACGGGAACAGCTACTGTATTTTCGTTGTACAGAATCAGCAGGTTTCGGTATATTTCGGTATCGGTGTGACGTCAGTTTCAGTATATCGGCTCTAGGCGCAATTTTAAACATTCGATTATATATTCGTATGTAAAAAGAATTGAAAGTGTATTACAGTGCTTAGTTTTTATCAAGCGCTCCAAAATATTCCGGGAATTTTTAAAGGATACGTTTTAATTTAGAAAGTTACGTCGCGATGATCATTATAATTTTAGCAAAATATAATTTTAGAAGTGATTTTATTACAAAAGCGGATAATATGTTTTCAACTTGAATCTTTCCTCGCGGCATATTTCTATAAAATAAATATCACGTGCATTTCATCGAGCTGTCTATTGTTCATCAAGTTCTTGTATCGCTCTTTTGTCTTTATGTCGTTTTGTAACGAATGTTCATCACGGTTACTTAAATATCCCTTTAAGAGCGCACCTAATTCCAACTTGAATGAGCAACTCGCTGAACAAGTTCGTACATAAAATTGAGATTCACAGGCCGTGAAACCAAAGGAGCCCACTGCGTCAAATTAGTTCCACTGTAACTTTCGCCGCTGTAATATACATTTTCAACCTGGTCACAGACACGTCCACGTCGTTCCGCTCTATATGGAGATCAATTTTCAAACTCTCGCGCATTTTAGATATTTAAAGTCGTTACACACGGTCGCGTATGAAAACTCGAGTTATACGAATTTAAAAACAAGTTTCCATTCAGCTCTATAGTCTCTCGTTCCCACATTAACAGAATATTTTTAAATTGTAGCAATTTAAAACTCTAATTCCTCGAAAACCATAATTTTGCTAAACAATGTATGCGCATGAAGCATCTATTAGAAGCATTTCATCCTAGCGCTGATCGCATTAAAGTGTCGAGTACAATCTCGCCGCGCGCGCGTTACGTTGTTTGCGGGAAAAGCTGCAAGCAAATGCAGCCTTTGTCCTCCTCCAGCTCTCTCTCTCTCGCGCGCACTAAAGAGCAAGATCATATTCCAAAAGCTGGGCAAGCAGAGCGCCGTGAATCTTGGCCGTCGGAACAATGGCGAGATGGCACGTACACCACGCGTCCGCGGTAGTAACTTAAATGTGCGTACATTTACTTTCCCCCGTGATTTATGCCCTTTAACTGCGGGGTTATAAATGGCCGAGTATTACCGCGCGAATATACCCCGAGATCTCGAGATAAGCCCGGGCTAAATGCTCGTCCGCTCATAGGTTCGCGTCATGCAAACGTCGATGTTCATTCGCAATTGAAGTATATCGATTATTGCGATTTCACTATTTTATTCGTCGATTTGTAACGCGCGAAATTAATTGCCCGTTAGTTCCCTTGACTCGGGTCTTGTTACAGTTCGTTTCGAAACGATCGTTAAACTGAAATCTACTTCGCAATATATTTTTATGTATTTTATTATTTTGAAACGACTTAATTTGCGTGGATATGCGTTTTTGTTTATTATCATTTTTCACCGATCATATTTTTATTTTATTCATTTTAGAAATTAATCGTGACAGATATACTTGCATAATTGGAAAAATGTTACAGACTTGATATTAAATGTCAAAGGGAATTAAATGACGGATCATTAGTAATGACTGATGTGTCAAGAATCCTGTTCTATTCTCGCTCGCTCGAGATGATTTCCTTCAATTATTCATGTTAAAGAGAGAATTTCGTACTTGTTCGTCCTGCATAGTGCTGTCAGTTGATTGTTCAAAGGACAACTCGTCCAGTCGGGGGACAAAATAGGAGTAAGAAAGGGCGAGAAGGAAGAATAGTAGAAATGAAAGGAAAGTAGGGCGCAGGATCTCGATAAGCCTTCAAGACTTTAGTTCTCTCTCAGAATCAATCCCGTCCATCGAAAAAATACTCTTTTAGACTTGCCGGACTTGGAGGGTCTGAGAGGCAACGTTGGCACACGGTAATTGCACTCCTCCAGGAGCGATAAAGTCGTTCGCAGGTGCAACCGAATTCCTGGGCTCTGCCCAGAAGTAAAGCTCCGTCTCTTTTTCTCTCATTCTCTTTCACGTCCCGGAAACACGCGTTCGAAATTCGCTCCGATGTGTCTGTGTATTTATGGGATTCAATCAAGTCGGACATTTCTGGAATTTCGTTTGAAATCTCACGTCTCGTTTTCCAGCGCGAAGCGTTATTGCGTGTTTATCAACGGCAATGTTATTATCTCTGACATGGAATTTTTTGTTTCAAATTATATACATACATCCCGAATTCTCGTTTGAGCTTCTTTGAGTCTTTCTAAAAATTATTAAAATATTGATCTTTTGTTTCATCAATTATCAATTTTTTGTTTCAAATTATATACATACATCCCGAATTCTCGTTTGAGCTTCTTTGAGTCTTTCTAAAAATTATTAAAATATTGATTTTTTGTTTCATCATTTCTCAAAATACAATATATATATATATATATATATATTATATATATTTTAATAATTTTTAGAAAGACTCAAAGAAGCTCAAACGAGAATTCGGGATGTATGTATATAATTTGAAACAAAAAATATTGATCTTTTGTTTCATCATTTCTCAAAATACAATATATATATATATATATATATATATATATATATATTGTATTTTGAGAAATGATGAAACAAAAGATCAATATTTTAATAATTTTTAGAAAGACTCAAAGAAGCTCAAACGAGAATTCGGGAGTTAAATCTGTGATGGAGAATTCGTGTCACAAAGGGAGGAAGAGGTACCCTCTGACAATTATAATGATGCAATTATAACTTCTTCAAGCTTTGAACCGTCAAAACCGCTTAATATATATATATATATATATATATATATATATATATATATACATATATAAGCACGCATACAATCTTAACGCTGTACATACGAGGCCTTGATAAAATGCCACATTGCCACGTCATACAAAATTTCGCTAGGATGGTTCCCGCATGGTGAAATCTCTGGAAATGCTCTCGTCTCTCCTTGCTGCGTGAGCGAACATGAGGACACATTATGTATACGTGTATGTATGCCACATGTACGTAGAGCACACAGCGCATTCGCGAATACGACGAGATCGAGCAGAGAGAGAATCGAGTCTCGCGGCTCAAGGATGCGGAAAGAGCGACTACGTAGGTACTCTCGGTTGTCGAACCGTAACGTCACGAGTCCCAGGTAACCATACTCCCGAGGGAGTACGGTTACTTCCCTCCCTTTTCCCCATTTCCCATGCCGCGTTGCTCGGAACCACGCCGAGAAACCGAGGGTGGTGAGAATATAGAGGACCCGGAGCTTTTGCAGACTGCTGAATGTCTCGAAAAGCTGCATTCGACGTCGTGCGATTTTCTCTCCGCCGCGAAAATCTCTTCGCTCCGTCCAACCGTGTGTTAAATAAGATTACTCGCCGACGACAACAATATTGCGTGACGAACTGCGACACGCACCGACGTCGACGTCTCTGTCGGTTCCGTCCATTTTTACCAGTGAGGTACACGAAATTTGCCGCAACAGCGACACGATTTATGATCGGTAGTCTTTTACGCGGTTGCATTTTCGGGGCTCGTTATATGTAAAATTCGAGAAAATTAAATATTTGCTGGTCGATGTACGCATATATACATATATAGTCGATTGTACAATATCGTATATAAAATTCGCAAATAATAATCTCTTTATTTATATTAAATAAATATATTGGTTTCATTTTCCGTCTATATAATGGGAAACCGAAGTGTAAGTGTTACTTTTTGAAAGGCAAAGTGAAAATTCAAATTCGTCATTGTATATATATATGTATATATACACTTTCGCGGAAATTTGTAAGAGCTTCTGGGCGCATTGCGCATACATACATAGTGCAAATCCGCCCTCCGTCCCGGTAGAAACCGTGTCAGCGACACATTAGACGCGCCGAGCTGCGAACACGGTTTTTCGGCGCTCGCATAACTGCATGCTCAGGGAGCATGCCTGGCGCGCTGCATCGTTGAAATACCGTATGTGTATACATGTATGTACGTGTGTGTATATTGTCTCGACGACGACGACATAGACAACGACGACGACGACGACGATGACGACGGTATGTTGCGTTGCGGCCGTCAGGTATTCAGCAGTGCGGCGCGCGGTAAATATTTGCTGGCGAAATTCGGTGGTCCCTCGTACCAGAAAAAAAAAAAAAAAAACGCGTCCCCAGCCACGCGAGAGAAGTCTGTTCTTCCTTTTCGCGAATCGTGTGCTATTATAAAACGATATAATGATACATGAAAATGCGGTTTCATTTGCGGTGTATTATTCAACAATCCTAATATGATTCGAAGACATAAGACGCGAAATAAATTAATTATACTGTAAAATTGAACTTAATCGAGATCAGACATTTAACTACTCAATGTTGTATACGTTTTTATTTTTCGTTCTTTTTTTTTTTTTTTTTTTTTTTTTTTAATAAACTAATACTTTGGATAAACTGACAATAAATGGGAAGAAAAAAAATATACATTTAATAAACTGCAACAAATATTAATCGATGTTACTTTATTTATGTCTTTCGCGACGCTATTTATGTTGTTTGTCCGCAAATACGTGTAATCGATTAATCGTGAATTTCGAGGGAATTTGGAATAACGAGTACCGGGCGGCTCTGTTATCATACATTTTGTATTTATAACCGTGGAAAAACAGCGGAGACCGGATTTTGTTATAAAATGCCCTTTGTCATACGCCCGTATTTCCGTCGCATTCATTTCGACTTTGGGTATAGGGTATATCGGGAATGAAAAGATAGAAATTTCATTTCGCCTCTCCCACACATATATATATATATATATATACCATATATATGTATACGGAGGATAATACGCGTTGATGAAACGCGATTAAATAAGACTGTATATTGACGCACCGCATCCCGTCCGCTAATATATCGAAATTCATACGGATCAACGCACCGCGGATTTATCGATGCTTCATGATATATAAGCGACAGGCATCGCGTAATTATAAGTCCTAAATTAGTTATTAATCCTTATCGGTAAATGAGCGTTTAAACGATACTCGCAATTTACTCGCCGCACTCTCGCTCTCTCGTCCATATGCGTAGGGTTGTTTGTTTGTTCCGAAACGAACGTATACAAATGAATGCGACGATAATGCGACGCCATCCATTTGTGAGCTACAGATATATATATATATATATATATATATATATATGTATACACAAAATAACGTGCATTTTAACGTAAACGCTGGTATACACCAGCGATGTACACGTCTCTCTCTCCGAGATCATTCTGTAATAAATTGAAAAATGGCAACACACATTATAGTGGCGGCCGAATTGTTTCCGTGGCATATCGTCATACCCCCGTTGTGTACGTTGTACATATATATATATATATGTTCGAAATTCGCCGCTTTATATATATAAACCATAAAAGCGCGCTTCGATTGCCGCCTCGCATCGATAACATTATTACCGATCGCGCCCGCACGGCGGCTCTCGTCAGAGAGCCGGAACGTGTTTTTGTTCGTATCTCACAACGTCGGATAATGTTAATACATAATGCATCGCGTGCGCGGCGTGTATCTTCATTTACAAGCGAAATTAATCATTAATTCGGGATTCAATAATCGTTCTCGATTATCGTACGTCGAGAGGTGTCAAGTGCG